>NC_134172.1:50012819-50315849 GCF_964188355.1 Buteo buteo | reverse complement strand
CTGATTCGCTGAATCAGCAAGAACACACAGACAAGCGGCCACTTTGGATTCAGCAGAAATCTTCCCAGTTTTGACCTGAAGCTAACTCTACGGGGTCCCCAAACAGCACCTTGTGAGGGCACAAGGGATCTGGCCTAAGCCGTGTTTGCCTCCTTCAGACCAGAGACACACTGACAGGCTTCATACACCAGGCAGTTATTCCGGCCACCTGCCTACTCTCAGGTGAGACTCTCTGGGTTTCTCCTGTGGAAACTTTTCTACTTTGCTAATCAAAAACTCATTGGGTCTCCTGCATCCCAGGTGACTGCCCCACATCTTTGGTACATCTACAGCAGGAGACTACTGTCTTGCTCTTCACAGGGAAAAAAAAAAAAAAAAGTTGTTTTGGAAGGCCTTGGGTTCACTCCAGTGAACAGAACATACCCATCTAATAAAATAAAAAAAAAATAATTAAAAAAAACCCTGATCATTTTAATAAGAATGGAAAAGTGATCTGTCTTCTGTAATCTGGTTGTCCTGCCTGGGCCAGCTTTTGGGATAAACATAGCTATCCCACAGTATGATTTTCACAAAGAGCATTCATAAAATCCACCACAAAGTAAATAGCAGCATATTCTATTGGGCTGTGTGGCAAAATTAATATATAATATGTCGAATTATACTTGCATGTAGCAAGTCCTTCTAATGATAAATAGCGTTTGTACTGTTTTGTTTGTTTTCAGGGAATAGTGCAAAAGAGAGGGCACAAATTACATTTTGATCTAATGAAAAATGCAAAAGAAAACACAGTTTATAATAATCTGCTTAGTAACACAGGTTGCTATGAACACATCGGACCATTACTCCCCTCTCTAGACTGCCTCCTCACTGAGGCAGCATGCAGCTCAGCACCCACACAGCGGACCCTCGCTGTCCCCACAAGGCTCAGCATCAGTCACTTGAGAAGTGGTCTCTCTCTCCAGGACATCCCACTCCCCTGTACTAACAAAACCACTGGCCAGTAAAGGGGGCTTTAAATCTGGGCAGCAGGATTTCCTCCAGAGCTGGATGCAGACGTCAGGGCAGATGCTCCCTGGTCCCCCAAAAATGCCCCAGAGCAGCCACGGATCTCACCACCATCAGAGCTGAAGACAAAACTTACTTTTTCCTTCCCCTTCATCACATTGATACATGTGAACCTATTCTCAGGCAAATGAAAAAGCCACAGTAATTTCAGCACTAGGAAAGACAGAAGATGGTTTAATAAAATTGTATGTATATGTTCCTGCATATAAATAAATACATGAGCAGCACTCAGATATTCCAGCAGTATATACCATGTAAGTACCTGTTAAGTGTAGATAGGCCACAACCCTGCTTTAAGTGATGAAATTTAAAATCTGCCATTACAGAACAGTGGCCTGAAACATTATACAAGTGACATGAGTTAAGGATGGAGTAACAGCCTTTACACTCAATTTCCTGGCTTTCCTTGGTTTGCGTCACACCCTTAATGTTATTTCAACATTGCGTTTTGTCCTCTAAATTAAACGTACAGTAGGTGTTTTGTATTTAATTTCCTTACTGGTTTTTTTCCCCTCCTAAAGGAAAAAGAATGGAAGAGATTCATGAAAGGTTATAAAACACACATTGTGTACTGGAGAGGCTGGAGTAGCTCTTTTGGAGCCTTTTCATTCTCCTGGGAAAATATGTAATTAGGTAGTTTTTTAACATGTGTATTATGTACTGAATTACATGTATTTATACATTTCTCAAAGGAGTATTGCTTACACAATAGCCTGGAGCAACTCTTTTGGAGCCATTTGGGTCTATCATGTAATTATGTACTTAAGACCCGTTTATAGTAAATTTTGTTGTGCCTACGTAGTAGCTTTTTATTTTTATTTAAGATGAATTTTAAGGCTTGTGAGGGGTGCTACATTGACAGCCCTGGAGACTGCAGGCTTCTGTTTATTTACAGAAAGGGAAAACACAGGTAATGAAGGTGTGGGCATCCCCAGACTACCCCTCCAAAATTTACCTTATTGCTGACTTTGGGAACAACTTCCCAAAGTAAGTGGTAAATGATTCAGTATTCAGCTTCTTAGTAATTTGTTATGACAGGTTTTGGGACGAGGACAGTCATCTGCCTGGAACTGGACTAATACCAAAAAAAAAATAATTTCACATAGGCTGCTAAGTATTTGCCATCTGCTAATCTGCAATTTATCTCATTTCATTTTCTTTTCTTATATAGGAAAAAAAACCCCCAACACTTGCAAGCAGATTTCTGCAAGGATTTAGGCACTGTGAAACAGACACAGGCATTATAGAAAAGGGTATTAGATATGGTTGTATCCTCTCAAGATACAGCTTTCTGAAAAGAATTTAAAGGTTCTGTGGCTTTTTTTTTCCCTGGAAAGAAAGAATGTATAAGCCAAAATAGTTTTCTCCTAAAATCATAAACAAACAAACTCCCCCCTGCCAACACAGTACAGCTAAAATGACTTAATGTGATGCTGCCAAGAAAGCATGGTGACAGCTGTAATGTAAATGCATGGATGGATGTATTTTTACATTATTTGAAGTCCCAAGAAAGAAAATAGCTTGCTCTGAATGACAGAAACTGAAGCCATCAAGCAGCAGTGCTGGGCAAATAATAGGCTTTCTTACCTGAAAAAAAAAAGTTGATACCAACTCTCAGATTAGTTTGACACTCTCCTCCCAAATGTAGTTTCATTTTGCTTGGATTTTTTTTTTTTTTAAACTGTTTTGGTTATTTCAAAGGTGTATGCCAAGGGTTTGTTTGTTTTGTTGGTTGTTGGGTTTTTTTTTTTTAACAGTCTTGTTTTAAACAAAGTATCAGAAACTTTTTCAAAAATGTTGAAGGAATTCTGCATTTTCCAAGTAACATTTTTTATTTAAAACATGTTGAAAGAGACTTAATTCTCTTCCTTTAATTAAAATGTGACTGGAACTCAGCCCAATATGTGAAGTCTTAAAACCTTCCAAAACTTATTTTCGGGAAAATCTTCTATACATAAAAAAAGCCTTCATGCCAGTCTCCTAAGGAGCAGTCAAGAGCACGATATTTAGCTCCAGCTTCCCTTTTCCTTAACACCAAGCTGTGGCGGGAAGGCATGAAATGCAAGGTTAATGATGAGGGTCAGTACGAGAAGTGTTTTTTACTCTGTCAGGGCAGTGTTTTCCAGAATATGAGTAGAAACATCACACATGCTACCTTTTCATTACTGCAGTCCATCGATGGCATAAAACAGTAGCAACCCCGGACAATGTGAAGGCAAGACACATTCCCTATCCTACATTGAAGGATATAAGGTGCAAGGAAAAGCAATCAAAAACCAGGGAAAATTACTATAATTGACACACTGCTGACTGGGTACCACTGCAATCTTTTTTAAGGTTGTTTTTAGCTATGCATTTCACCAGTTTAACTCTCAGTATAGAAAGTACCTTTGTGCACAGAGAGTACAAATTTCAGTGAGTTACAGCTGACTCAAATCAAAGCTACCAAAGTACTACATGTCAATCTGCTTCCCAGGAGGCTATTCCTGTGCCTGCTTCAGCTTTTTCTCCTCAGCTTTTTCGGCAATAGAGAGGTCCACCACCAAGTTTGCATGCATTTACTTTAAGTTTTAGGAAAGAGAGGCGTTCCTAAAATATCACTGATAAATAAAGGAACAAGCCTGGGAAGTTTCAGCTCAAAAGGCCAAAGATTCAGAAAGAAATAAGTAACAGAAAACAGGGGGTGAAAACAGAAACGGTTAAGTCTTAAGGGTGCTGTCATTCAAGAGCATGGATGTTGCAATAGGCAGACCATGAGATTGAAAACCAGAAGACTGGCGTCTTGGCATCATCGTGCTGCCCTCCAAATCCCCAAAGCCTCTGTGCTCCGGTTCCTTTACCTGTTAAATGAGTACCATAGTGCTAGTCTAACTGCAGTATAGAAGGAAATGTTTAATCATGAGCATCAAATATAAAGGTCATAGGAATTTTTAGCAGCAGCAGAACAAAATCATTTGGAGTTATGAAAAAGTCTGTACTGTCATTTTTGAGATACTGCTGCCATTTCCAGTCAGGGAAGCTACTTTTCCTCCTTGGGGTTACATAATTAAAAGCCTAATCCTGCATCCCTTCCTTACAGGGAGAACCTTATTGATATGAAAGCCCCAAAGATACAGGTAAGCATTTTGGCATCAACAGTTACATGCACAGGCACAAGAAGTGCTGGAAACTTCCCCAGACCATTAAAGGACATTATTGACATAGCTGTAATTTAATACTAGTGCTTTCATTTTCAGCAGGAGAAGGTACTTCTCATGGCAGGAGACCACCACCGGGTGGACATGCCTGTCACTCCTGTGCCAATGCATGTGGTTAGAAATGCAGCGCCAGAACAAAGCTGTGCATCCATGAAGCCTGGGTCTCTGTGGGCACAGACACCATGTAGCATAGTCCCTCTCAGCGTCCACAAAAAGCACTTTGTGCCCCTGTTGCTGCTACTGGAAGGCAGTTTCAGGACCTCACTATACTGAGGGGTAGAAACTGTCTGATTTCCAGTTTAAGCCTATTCAGGGCCAAGTTTATGACCACTTGTCTTATGCAAATATTGCTCTTGGGTTTAAATAGCTTTTTCCCCTCTCTGGCATTTAGCCCTGGATGTATTTATAGAGTGCTGTCAAATCCTCTCTCAACTCTTTCTTGCTAAACTAAACAAGCCAATCTCTTGTAGTCCCTTCCCATAAGATAGACTTTCCAATCTTTTAATATCCTCACTAGATTTTCCATAGACTTTACATATTTCTAGCTTTAATTCAACTTTAACATAGTTATTTTTAAAAAAAGTATGCAATACTCTAAATTAAGCTTTCTAGTGTCTTGTACTATGGTACCAATGCCTTGCCTGACATATTTGGCTTCCCTGCAGTTTCACCACTGTCCCATTGTCACCATGTCACTAGCTAGAATGGGACAGACAGAGTTAACCTTGAAGATTTAGTCCAAGACTCAGCCACACATGGAAGTAGCACAGTTAGGTAAGCATGAAGTTAAGAGGGTCTTTCCAACCCTTAGCACTGCAATTTCCTAACAGGTCAGAGAGGCATGACTCACTTGCATATGTGCAACACGTCTCATTTTTAAGACAAACACTAACCATTAAGAGACTAGAAAGTGAGAGGCTCAACTAAGGTTAATCTTTCCCCACTCCACTCCCCCGCCCCCAGCCCTAACTTGAAGTGGCTCTGCTTTTGTTTTGAAACCAGAGAAATGCAAAGTTGCCTCCAGATATTAGTCCGGATGCATCCATCCACATCCACAGATTTAGACAGGAACTAGTTCGGCTTACTGTCTTCTACCATCACTGTCCCCTGCACGGGAGAGCACAGCCTCTGTGCTGGAGGCTAATCAACCTTTTTTGTCACACCAACATTTCAAAGGCTGTGCTAGTGCTGCCCAGCCTTCCAGCATGCTTCTCTTCAAACCACAGCTGAGATACAGGCACTCCTTCCTGCTCTCAGCTGCTGTGTGCCAAAATAAAAATCAGTCAAATGAAATAAAAATCACACAGCAGTAGGCAGCATGCTGTTTGTGTCGCTCTAACTGGCTGTGACAGCCATGCAATAGGAGCAGAGCAGCGGGCAACACGCACACACATATGGCAGTGCTACGGCAGCAGGGTATACCCAAGTGCTACCCACAGGCACGCTCCCCTCTCCTCCCTGCACCCCATTGCTCCTCAAGACCCTGCAGCATTTAGTCTTGCTCTCAATTTTATTTTTGCCCTCCCCAGAAGCTGTCCTGGAGCCAGTGCCCAAGCAGGCAATCTCTCAGTGCCAAAGTAAGTGTAGCTGCCCACACGCTACACCTCTTAAGCATCTGATAAGCATGTAGTCTGAATAAATAGTTCTTCAAGCATCCTCAGACACTAACCTTTACAGAACATGTGTTAAGAATACAAATGCATTAATAGTACCCTTTAGATGTTTCTTCTTACTATTATTTTCCCTTTGGTGGTCACCAAACATGCTCTTCAAGGAACTCACCATGGTATGCATTAGGTAACAAGGTGACATCAGGACAGATGTTATCTATCCATTTTACAGCCTATGGCTCCAAGAAGATAGACGAGGTAAACAGCTAACAGCAGATGGGATAACATACAAGAAGTGATAGTGAGGCACTGTAAGTTGGTAGTTACCATTATTACTTGATGCAATCTGTCTACCCTGTGATCCATTTTTTCTTTTTTCCATTTCAACTCACATACATTGCCTGGGCACCTACCCTGGGAGCAGTTTATGCATGGCAGCTTCTGCAGTGTTCATGGTCTGAGTTTTCCATAGATGCACATAGACACAGGCACAGCCCAGGCCTCATTTCGCCAGGCACAGATTTAAGAGAAGGAACTATATTTAGAAAGCATTCTCACATTTTAATGGCTCAGAAACATGGATTTCCACTCACTTGCTCACACTCCCAAATTTGCAATACCAAAAGCACAGTCAGTGGCCTGCAGAATAGATATTTATAGATACTATAAACGCACAAATATGTCAGGTTAAGGTAGAACTAAAAGCATCATTTGGGCCTTGGTTGTGTCTTTCTTACCTTACCACACTTGGACTTCTTTGAAGCGTAAAGCTACCTCTCGATTACAACATTCCTTTAATGTTTTACCCATGCATCATTGATTTGTGTAAACATACAACTTTCTCATTTTTTATTCTTAAAACTACACATGAAACCACTACACAAGAAATCCAAAGAGTTTGCTGCTGCATCACCAAGTCACCAACAATATATGACAGATAGAGTTCATTTTGAAGTCCCAGATTCACCCACCACCATGTTTGAATGGATAAGTGTAGCACTACTTTATCAGGAACTTTACATTTCCATAGCACTGGAAGGTTGCTCAAGTCCCACTAATACACATAAACACAGCACCTATGAGAGCAACAACAAATTATCAGTGAAAAGACAATGCTGGTGGGTCTCATAACAACACTGACTTAGCAGAACTGTTGCACACAGGTTGGATGCTGAGGGTAGCAGCCATCTTCCCCATGTTATAATATGAACACTAAAATACTGCTGTTTGGCACATTTTATATGCTCTTAGTGATTACATACAACTGTTCATCTACATGTATTTTTTCAAATATAGTTAACACAAACCTTAGAATTAAATTTAATGACACAATAGGTTTGAAGTGATAAAAGAGTATACCTTTATAGCTCAACTTTATTACTAGTTCTGAGAATAGTTATTCTACTACTAAAGAAAAGAATGTGGTGCGCTTCCACTCTTACTTTTCAGTAAAATAAAAAGGTTAAAATCCCAGATTTGGATGAGAACAGAACTCATACTCTTGAACAAGAGATGAAACCTCACTATAAGAACTTCCTCCAGAAACAGCTGACATATCAAACTTACAGGTCCTCCTTTTCATTTAAAGCTCCCTGTAGCTTTTTGGAGGGTTAGTATGGGTGTTATTTTGGGGTTTGGGGTTTTTTTTGGCATTCAGTAAATTTGTGGCAATATTAGCGGAGTCATATCAATATCACTTTATATCACCCCAGCAGCAACTGAAGTGTCTTTGAAGATGCTCTCTAACACAATGTAAATACTTGGCAGTCATCTACAGTTAGAGTTGAAACATTTTAGAAATGCTCAAGGAACAGATATTTCAAAGATACCTGCAGATCTGTTCCTTTCCACAGAACCTCTGAATAAATAAATATTCATAATCGGGAAAGTCAACATTCTGGCATGAACCATTTCCACAAAATCATGACAAAGGATTAAAGTTGTGAGATGCAAGAATTTTAAATCTATACATTAATACCTTTTTCTTCATTCAGCCTTCTTCTTGAACACATAAATCAAGTCTGAGAATCTCTTGCAGTCTCTTTATTCCTGAAACCTTATGGGAAAGAAACTTGCAACATGCCTACCCCCATGGCTTGAAGTGTAAATTTCCATCTGGGAAAAATAGTTACTTGCTTTTATATCTCCTTAGGGTCAGTAAAAATAAAAGATTAGCCATCAATTTTACAGTCTCCTCTTGTCATGTGTCTGAGTATATGCCTCATCCTTCCTTGATTAGATTGTGAAAGTAAAAAGGCCTCCATGGGATTCATGGGGTTCTTCAGCTCTTGCTTCTCATCTTGGGGGAAAACGTCCTCCCCCTCCAAAACCCAGAAAACAAACAAACAAAAAAACCCCCAACCAACAAGCTGTGATTCTAAACCAACAGTTGCTACTGCTACTCAACCAAGTTTTATAAAAATTTTAAGAAAGAAAAAAAGCTACTAAAGTACTTTAATGTGCTTGCTGAAGAAGGTTCACATTCTGACCTAATCTGATCTCTGGGACTTGTTCCACTGTATCTTATTGCAGATAACCAAACCGCTTTCCAGACTTCTTGCTCCTCTACCAAATCATGATCTCCTCTCCAAAAGATAGCCATGGGACAGACCACTGTCACAGAGTGTGGAGTTTTTGCAGCACCAGGGTTATAACTGATTAAGCAGCACTAAAAAGCACCAGACTTCCCAGAAGGTTAGAGATGTTTTCAGCTGCATCATCTAGCACTGAGCTTATGGGCATCTCCATTGATATGAGCAGAATATCAATCCAGGTCCCAGATATTAGATACATTGTATTATGGTTACTTTAAATTATGGTCACCTGTTGGTTAAAACTTCTCCTTTGAGATGACGACACCAAGCTGAGTGGTATAGTTGACATACTTGAGGGATGGTATGCCATCCAAAGAGACCTGAACAAGCTTGAGAAGTGGGCCCATGTGAACCTCATGAGGTTCAACAAGGACAAGTGCAAGATCCTGCACCCGGATTGGGGCAACCCCAGTATCAATACAGGCTGGGGGATGAAGGGATTGAGAGCAGCCCTGTGGAGAAGGACTTGGGGGTACAGGTGGATGAAAAGCTGGACATGAGCCGGCAACTTGCGCTCGGAGCCCAGAAACCCAACTGTATCCTGGGCTGCATCAAAACAAGTGTGGCCAGCAGGTCAAGGGAGGTGATTCTGCCCCTCTAGTCTGCTCTGGTAAGACCCCACCTGCAGTACTGCACCCAGCTCTGGAGTCCTCAGTACGGGAAAGACATGGACCTGTTGGAGCTGGTCCATAGGAGGGCCACAAAAATGATCAGAGGCATGGAACACCTCTCCTACAAGGACAGGCTGAGACACTTGAGGTTGTTCAGCCTTGAGAAGAGAAGGCTCCGGGGAGACCTTACTGCAGCCTTTCAGTACTTAAGGGGGCTTAAAAAAAAGCCAGGGGACAGACTTTTTAGCAGGGTCTGTAGCAATAGGACAAGGGGTAATGGTTTTAAACTAAAAGAAGATAGATTCAAACTAGATAAAAGGAAGAAATTTCTTACAAGGAGGGTGATGAAACCCTGAAACAAGTTGCCCAGAGAGGTGGTAGATGCCCCATCCCTGGAAACATCAAAGGTCAGGTTGGATGGGGCCCTGAGCAACCTGATCTAGTTGAAGATGCCCCTGCTCATTGCAGGAGGATTGGACTTGATGACCTTTAAAGGTCCCTTCCAACCTGAACTATTCTATGATTCCATGATCAGTTTTTTTATAGAAAGTTTCTAAGTCATGTTTTGTTCTGATAAAGAAACTAAATGCACTTAGATGATAAATACAGGCTCAGTAAAAATCAACCATGCCTTTAAAATAAGTGCACATGTCTGATAACAGTTCATAAAACAATATTGTTGTTCCTTTTCTCAACAGAAAGAAATGTTAACAGGGAGCAAGCCAAAGGCAGGAAGGGAAGGGAGGTACCAGGGATTCCTGGTATGTCTGATTTACTACAAGTGGGCTCAGTTCCCCAGTGCACTTTGTCCCACAGCAGATGTAAGGGCAAGAAGGTTGAACAGATTGGCAACGGGCATGGCTGCTGGTTTACAAGAAATATACTGAAAGAGCAGCCTAAGGCTTTGTACAATATTCCAAATAACCCTTTATTTTCAGGTTTTTCCACATGGATAAAAGACTGTGCTTGAGCAGCAGTAGTGACAGTTGCCACACCAATAGTTACCATACCAAATCCAATCTGTTTAGCTTCATTTAAACAAGCTAGATTTCTAAAGGTTTTGTTATCCCTTGAGCTGGAAGAAGAACATCTCTTATTTATATTAGTTGCTTAAGACTCCCCTGTGTTATGTGCTGCACAGCAGTATAGTGAGAGCGTTCCATCCCAAATCACTCACCATATAAACAGAAGAGGTATAGGAGGGAGATATTATTTTTCTTGCTTCTAGTAATACAGACCCAAGTCACGGAATGACTAAGAAGCTTGCTTAAGGTCACATAGGATACCTGTAGCACAGCTGCAATTCTTTTTTTTTTTTTTTTTTAAACTCAGACCTGTCACATCCTGCTGTAGCTGCCTACCAACAGGATTGGTGTCATCCCTAGAGAGAGATTGAAGCTGTCACCGCAGGTTCACTGATGCAATGTTCCTGCTGACTTGCAGTTCTCCATCAGCTCCATCCACATGCAGCCTCAGGCTTATTCCAAGCATTAGCATTATTCAAAGCTCCCAGTGAAGCTGGCTTTCACTTGTTTGCTTAGAAGCATTTGTAACACTTCAAAGGTAGTTCCTCCACAGCAGTCTCCTACCACTAAACCCAGGGTGCCTGTTTCCCATTGCAAGCATAAGAATTGCTCTAGAGGAATACCTACATATATTCCTTTAACCACAAACCCAATGTAATTTTAAAAATATAGTAAGATGAGACGAGACAGTTAAATTCCAAGCACAAACTAGTTACTGCATGCAGTAGAAGGGGAAAACTGTCCATTAGGACAGCTGACATAGCTGCAGTGATACAAATCATTTAAGCAAACCCAGTGCTACTGAACCTCAGTAGTGCTCTGTGGGTTTGGAGAATACCACAAACACCACATGAACATTAATTAAGCACAAGGTAAAGCCATAAACATTTTAACAGTAACCACAGCACTCTGGGAGGCCTGATTACCCACTTTGGTTGTGTGCTCTGATCTGGCAGTTCCCTCAGGACCTTCTTGCCATCACACCACCACTTGCAGGCCATGATGACCAGCATTTCCAGAATAGATATATTGTCAACACTGTATTTCCAGGGGCACTCTGGAAATATGGATACGCCTGCCACTTCCACATGCCATTAATTCTGGGACATAAAAATACGTGAGTGCAAATTCTAGCATTTCAACCCTATGACAAGTACTAAAGAGCCATTTGGTGAAAGTGAGCGTATGTTCAACTGCTTAGCAGAATCAGTGTCTTCACTGTAGACATGGGCAATATTACAGTCATTAAAATTAGGCTTGGTTCCATAAAGGTCTACTGCATACAGAATTTGCTTGATAGAAGGTAAACATGGACTGTATATTCTATTACAGCACATCAACAGCAAGATTTTTTTTTTTTTACCTGTACAACTATTACATATGTACTTCTTGCCAAAAAAAAAGTAAAAATCAGAGCTAACAAAATTCACTTTAAAATGTATTGAAGGATCATTACCACAGTCAGTTTAAGAGTAGGACTGACACAAGTGCTAGCACAAAACATCAACAAAGCAGAGCATAAATCTTTTGAGTCCGGAAAAAGACTCTTTTCGTAGGTTATTTTTCCTTCTACAGAGCAACAATGTAATCATCAAGCAAACAGAGCAAGTGAAGGAATGATTGACGGAAGGCCAGGCTTATTTTTCACTAACATAAATGCATTCACTGCCTGGAACAACCAGCAAGTTATTCCTTTCCACGTTCTTCCTGTTATTTTAACTTCTGTAAGGAAAATCTATTTGAAAAGATTATATCTTTGCATGCATACCTACATTATATACATATATATTCATATTCACAGACATGCACATACACGGGGAGCAGGGGTGTTTAGAAATGCAGCCCCAACATCCAACTTTGTCTGTGAACTGCAACAATGCAGGCAAAGTTTATTTCTTCTTTTCAAAGTATGTGGATAATATTTATTGTCTTTAAGTAGCAACATGAGGCTGTTCTCTGGGACAGCAGGGAAACAAGAGACAAAGAACAAACCCAAAGAACAAGTTTGGAAAAACATGACAGACTTTATACACTGGTGAAAACCACGCCAGTAGCATGAACACCTCTATCGGCATTCACTCGTTTGCTGAGGCACAGTTTGCTGTTCTAGCCGGCCTTTAAATCCTCAGCGAGCTGCTGTCTTCAAATCCCCTATACTAGGCCTTCTCCTAGTAAGGACCTGGGCAGCCTCCCACCCACTGACAAGGGGAAAACATGAAGCATGGGAAATTTCAAAGCAGCAGACAGAAAAGGCTTCGCAGAGAAAAGGAGACAGATCTTTATATAGGCCTAGACCAAGCCAGGTATGTAAACTCTTGCACAGCTATAAGCTATAGGAGTACTCCCGCTGTAATCAACAAGATCTCTTAAACATGCTTAACGTGAGGCTCATGCTTACATACCTGGCATAAATGGAGACAGAACAAGCAACTGTGGGGCCTTCTTACAGGGGGTTTCCAGCACACACGGACAGGGAACAACAGGGCCACAGACCCAGCTCCACGTTTGCCTAAGAGAGACTGATAATTCTGGATGGCCAGTTAGGGTAAGGCTGATATTTAGATACTTATTTCAGCATCTCTAAGAAGCATATATATATTAAAATAAAAATAATTTTTTATATATGTGTGTGTGCACATGTGCATTTTTTTATATATAGTTTTATTTAGAGATATATATAAAAATCACACCATAAGCTACAAAACGGGCACTCACAACTTCTGAGGCTCCTAAAGCTAACAGCGGATGCTGTTACAAACTGGGACCCAAATGTCAAGTACCAACGATGCTTAAGTGCTGCTTAATTAAAATGGGAAAGAAAGAGCATTCATGTATTAATTCAGTTATCCACAAGGTTTTTTACATTCACAGCAAGAACCTAACTTACCCTTCAAGCACTCCAGCAACTTTAGGCACTCTCAAGTTTTCACCTAATGGCTTTTTATTTGTAAAAGTACCACATCTCTGCATGTGAACAAAAAGCTGTCATGATCTCTCTAGCTTTGTTAGGTCAAGTATCTACTGTCTAGGTACACCCCATACCTTCCTCTTATATTCGGTAGCCCAGAGCAACATAGTGCATAGGTCACTTGTTCCATAAAAGCGACTTTTGCTCTCAACAATATCCCACCAAGGACACTAATGGCAGAAGAAGAAATCACAAATCAAGTAGATATTCTGAATACTTCAGTGAAACAGACATATTAGTTAAATACAGTTTAGCATAAAATATATTTGAGTCCCAGACAGAGCTGTGAGTTACAGTTATCTGTGCAACAGGAGCAGAACTTTGACCAGTGCATTTTACTGATGGAAATACTAAAGCCTATACTACATAAAAAGAATACCTGATATATCACATACCATGAAAAAGAATGAATTAAAATTAATGGACATATGGAAACCATGTGTGAGTAAAAACTGAGGGTTAATTATTCATATATTATTATACAATCAATGAAGAGAGTTAAATGTCAACCTGCACTCCAGAATTTCCAAGTCAGTAAGAATCTACTATTAATCTTGAAGAACTAGATTAATTACATGCACCAAAATTTTTTAATAACATTATGAGACAAGAAAAAAAAAAAAAGAATTCATCAAGTCACATCATCCAAATCAATATCCATTTTCTAAAGAAAAACAAGGGAAAGAAGAAAAATATCATGTTTAGAAATGGATTTAGAAAACAACTCTTGCTTTTTCCATAAGAAATTAAATTTTGGTTTAAGGAATTTCTTTGCGTCACCAGAATCCACAAATTCAGATTTAGTTTCTTCAAGCACTAGCTGATATTCTTCTTGAAAAGGGAACTACACCACATGCATTTAGAAGTCTTAAGAAAAAAAAATTGACTCTTTCTTCTGCTTTTTGCAAAGAAAGATCAGGAAACACCAATCCTCTATTTTAGCATGCAGAATTTTTTTCTGCCTCTGTAACTCTTGCCAAAATCCATTCTTTATCTTGAGCAGATAAAGAATGTGTTTAACATAAAGCACCTTATTCTTCTAAACACTCACGTAGTTTTCTGAAGGTTAACAGATGCATCAGAAAGAGCAACAAGAAACAACCTTCTGAAAGGTTTTCAAGGTTTGATCTCTTTGTTATATTGCTGTTAGCTCTCATGCAACCAAACAACAGTGGTGTGGCTTTTTAGGCAAAACTTCTGTCATCTATGTCAAACTCAGAAGAATGGAGTCTCTTGATTTAACTTTACCAGACGATATGGCTGCATCTCTTTAGATATCTTCCAGGGATCTCTTTTCAAAGCAGAAATACATGTTCTTTAATAAGGGAGATAGGAGAGCTCCACTATTGCATCACTGTTACACCAGCAGCATCCTGCTGACAAGGATGGATACTTTTCTAATGATGGTGGCAGAGCAGGAAAGATGGTAGGAGAGACCACAGTTCATGGCTCCACTGCATTTGGGACTAAATGTGCTCTTAAACAACATGCCTCTGACTGTTTTTCACTGGGAGGTTAAGTCTACATCCTTTGAGATCTGAGAAGCTGTACTGGAAGACAGGGCATTACTGCCTAACGGTCAGCGCTGCCATGATGGGTACCCAACTGTTAGCTCTAGTCCTCTAGTCATCATTTGTCTCCGTGGAAGCGCCCTGCTGCACACTCCCATCAGCATCTTGTATGGACCTCTGTGGGCCTCCCACACAGTGGAAGTGCCAAGTGAGCATGATCTCTGCGGTTTCCAGTGGAAGAGTTGGAAACCAGAAATCCAGCCACTGGTGCAATCGGTTTGAAGAGCTAGACTTGGTTAAGTTCCCCGCTGTCTCTGCTCCGATTTGGCAAGAGTTAAAGAAGTTAGAGGATTAGAGAAAACAAATGTCCTGTTATTTTAGAAAAGTTAATTCCTGGAATGATTGCTGCCAGGGGGCCACAGCAACAGAGCCAACAAAGAGGGAGAGATTCAGGGCAATTCTTTCCTATCAAGTTGGCCTGCGCCCCAGAGATTGTTCAGCAATTCTCCAGGATCAGCAAGAGAAAGTCAGCTGTGGGAACCCAGCCTTGCCTTTGCAAACATCAGCAACCTTGTAAACACCCAGTAAAAAGGCTCCAAAGTGAGCAGAAACATGAAACCGGGCTGGGTTCCCAGCTGGTGTGAACTGGTGTCATTCCACCCACGGAAAGCTAACCTTCGTGGTTTCAGCTCTCCTGCTGAGACCGTGCTCCCAGGTACCACCGGGTACCACAGGCTGCGATTTGGCACTGAGCAGGCTTTGCAACATGACTGCATGCGAAGGCTCTGCAGGAATCTCCCTCTTGGGCCTGCGTGGGCAGCAGAGTTGCTCCCCGGCTGCAGCAGATACGCACATTTCTATGACGCTATTTCAGACCGTGTTAGTGATGAGGAACTGGCCTTGGGGCACCCTCAGACTGCCTCAGTAGCACAGTGCCACGGGCCACCACACTCAAAGCACTGGAAGGAGCATATTTGCCCCTTATCAACAATAAAAAGGTGGCAAAGGAAGATTTAGTCTTAAGTTAACCACATAGGACTCCCCTGGGCATCATTAGGCAGAGCTAAAAGCCAGGACAGAAACTGAACGGTTAAAATGCATTCCTCTCAGAGTACCCATTAAAAGAAAAGCCCTTGTCTTTAGCCAACTGCAAATCCAGTATTCTGCAAAAGTGAATTAAAGTGGCTGGAACAGAGCTTTTCTAAAGCAGTTTACATTGGACAGATCACAAGAACAATAATCACAAAACATGCTTTCTGTGAACCTTCCAAATTATCACATTTCTTCTTTTGACAACAACAGAAAACATTCAGAAGAGGAAAAAAAGTCTGAAATCTAAGCAGCAAGTGCAAGGCAATTTTAAGGGTTAAGGATCTGAAATAGGGACAAAAGCAAAGAGAAGAGCCAGGTCTTTTGAGTACAGCCCAAAGTCATAGCAATAGAAGAAATCAGATACTTTCTTGGTGACAAAGTCCAAAAGCACAACAAGAAAGATAGCCAGCTTTCTCAGAATTTATAGCTGATGAACAAAACACTAGTTACTCATATCACTGTAACATCCAAGCAAAATCAGTACCTCATTAGGCTAGTCAAACACACAGACACAGGCAGTCCTTGTCCAAAGTGATTGCAAAGCAACTGAATGAACCAGAGAGCAGGAGGGAGAAGATCAACCAAGATGAAACAGGTCAACAGAGTGCTTAGGGGATGCCCTTTTATGCCTTTGCAAACCACCTGCCATAAATTTCTGTGCATTAGTTTCAGGTGAGACACATCATTGCACCTCAGTCTTTTCACACTTACAGACCTGCAGTGCTGTTAATGCTCTGGCAGTTTTGCTGATTTTCTTTCCCAAAGGTAGGCTTCCTGTGAAGCTTGTGAGTAAAATAAATCAAAGAGCAGTTAATACTCACAGATTTGGCTTGACAGAGTGGCTCAAATCATGTGGCTACCAGCCAGCAAGAGCTGCCCTGCCCCACAGCCTAACAGCCCCCCTTCATCCCTGTATAGCTTTACAAGGCATCTCAGCTGCATTGGGCTGAATTTCAGGAGGCCTTTCCTTTCCAAGAAAAAGAAATAGGGACCAAAACAGCTTTCAGTTTCCAAATACCCTACAAGGCCTCCCTCCTTCATCTGGACCCCCAAATCATTGTTCCCCAGCCCCACACCAAGTCCTCCCTGCAGACCTACTTCTTCCCTCACCAGGTGTAAGCTCTGTGAGCCCAGCTGGCTCCTAACCCACCGTGCTGAGGGGCACAGGTATCCATGTCCCCTACAATGCCCATCACTGCCTTCCTCGCAGAAGAAGGGAGGACAACACTGTGTCCCAGGGACAACCCTCATACCCCTCACCTCTGCCTTAATGCTCTGTTTTGGGGCTGCTCTTAAAGGAGTCAAGCTGCAAATCCACTGCTCGGGCACCCACACCTGGCTGCTCCTCTGGAGCAAATACCCTTTGCATTGCCAGGGTAGTCTGGAGATGTAAAAGCAAGGACATTTTTCAGATGGTAATGTCTAAAATAAGTATCTTTTGAGCCCAAATACTTTTCTACATACTTTCAGTTTCTTCTGAACTTTAAATGGGAAAAAAAAAAAGATTTCAGCATGGCAGGTCAAAAGATGAGTTGCTGACATTAATGTTTGAACAACAGCCAGAGTTCCTGATTTCTCTTCCTTTGCAAGCTGATGCAGTTCCATGCCGACTTGCATGGAAACTGAACTAGTTTCATTTAAACTGTATGGTTTGACATGACGGTGTAGGTCATTTAATTTCTCTTAATTTTTCAGTTTGACAGCAGATTGCAAAACTGGGTATTAGCTGAGATCAAATGGAATCCTTTTTTTTTTTTTTTTTCCTGGGTGGATGATTTCAGTGACTAATCAGCAAGGCTCAAATGACAGGCTTAGCAAGTCTTGGGCAGTTTTAAATTTCTTTATTTGAACGTGCAAGATTTCAATCCACTTTTCATCGCTATTCCTTCTTCTGGAGTTCAAATATTTCAGTATTTCCTGGAATGCATATGAGCATTACAAATACAATCAGACTGAAATTCACTTTCAAAACTTTTTGGCATTACAAATTCAGACCTACTTTTAAGTGTAGGCCAGATTTCATGTTCATTTGTGTCCAGGAAGTTCAGAGGGTTCCACACGCACACCTTGAAAGCAGAAACAAACCATCTGAAATTAATGAGGTAAGTGTGGGTCCCATCTTTCTATCGGGGAAAGGTGGAGTGAAAAGTTCAAAACCAAAACTATTTATAAAACCAAGACTATTAATTAAATGCTGAGCCAAAATGTATCAAAGGCAAAGGAAGTAATTCCATGTGCTCCACTTGGCATGGGATCAGGCCCTTCGTTTGAAATTTTGCAGGGTGAGGAATATGGAAAACAACACAGTGTTACCTTCTGCTTTTCAAAAGGCAAAGTCTCTCGTCCACCCTTCTGGGGAATTTTTCTAACCAAGTGATCAGCACATACCTCCAGATCAGGGAACTGATCCTGAATGATTGCCTAGCTCATTTGAGTATATTTTCCAAGATTTGGAGAGCTTCTGTTTGCAGTCAGTTCTCCCTGGATTCCTCCTTGCCCTGGTGGCAGAGGTAGCTCTGCTTGATACTCTGTCCATGTGTCTGTCCTCCCCTGTGTAATTTCACCCCTGTGCTTGGTAACCACCAGGCACACAGGAGTGACTAAACCATGCAGTGCCTAAGGCCTTCCTGCATCCCTGTTGAAATCCCTCCACTGGGCTAGCCCAGGTCACTGCCAGTGCTCTCTGCCTCTTCCTGGCTGTGGCCATTCACCACAGCTTTAATGCTACCTATCACTATTAGAGCTACCAGAAAGATCAACCACAGCAACATATATGACAGGTTTTTCTCAGTATTCCAAGGCCTGTCACCTCTTCCCTCTTTTCTCTCCTCTCCTCTCCTCTCTTCTCCTCTTCTCTCCTCTTCTCTCTTCCCTCCCCTTCCCTTCCCTTCTTCCCTTCCCTTCTCCCCTTCCCTTTTATCTTTTCTCTTCTTTTCTTGTCTTTTTTCTTCTCTTTCTTCTATTTTCTCTTTTCCTTTTCTTTTCTGCTTTCCTTTTCTTTTTTCTTCTCCTCCTTTTCCTTCTTTCTTCTCCTTTTTTCTTTTCATTTTCCTTTTTTCTCTCTTCTTTTTCCTATTCTATTTTGCCTTGCCTTTCTTCTTTTCTTTTTTCCACCTTAGACGAAAAACCATCTTTTTTTCAGCTTCTTCTGGTGCTGCCGGTAGTTCTTCCTGGGAATATACATTGAAGCTAATCTCCCTAACCTTGAAGTCACTATCCCAGTCACAAAACAAGATTAACTTCCTGAACTTTTTGCAGTCGCTGCCAGAAAGTCCAAACTCTAAAAGTTTGTGATCTCAGTTTTATACATAAGCAACCACTAGGTACAAAGATACTATCTGTTTATACCCAAATGATCTGTGGAGGTCTTTCACAAGCCCTTTGGGGAGGCTTCTCTCTGCTTCACTAATGGGAGATTGGGAAACTGCGGTTGTTCATATTGGTTTTACGGGAAAAATAGAATGTCCTCACTTTGCAAAACAATTTAACTTCTCTGCTATGCTGCAACACATGCATTTTAAAATCAACACAATGGCTCTGCAAGACTGACAATGCATTCCATCTGTCTAAACAGAGATGGCCTCTGCCATCAGGTCGGCTTGCAATCTCTAGTTTGTCCTTCTGATCGGAAAGTACCAAACTACATACAGACAGCTTAAAAGAAGGGAATGGGACTTGCCCAGCATCAAACAGGAAATCCGTGGCATGCAGATTTTCTGATAGCCCTCTGATAGCCCTACTGGACCAGTCTCCTTTACAAGAGGATAAATCTTTAAAAGCTATGGAAGCCAACAAAGCTATAATAAATTCCACCATTTCAAGACCTGCTCCTATATCTGCTGCTATCAATCTTCATCCCACCTTACAAGTTTGGTTTCTGGCTCCTTCTTCTGTAAAGAAATTGAAGAATTGCCTTTGATTTTATTTGTAGAAAGAGGTGGGGAATGCACTTGACCAGTCCAATTAAGACTGCTTTCAATCACACAGTGCTTATTTTCATAACACTGCAAATGTTCATATCCAATCTGTTCAAATGCATGCTGCGTAACATGAAAGAGCATCTATTTCAATTTATCAAGTAATATCAGCTTGATTCCAGCATTCAGCTGCTGACTGAACACCCAGGTAGTACTATCAACAACCAGATATTTAAAAAACCATCAGCAGAATTCACTTCCACCAATTTCCTAAAAAACTTCTGAAAAAATCAGCTCCCTAGAGCCCAGAGAACCAAGCTGGACAAATTCCAGGCCTGCAAGGAAGCCAGCAATGACCTGCATTTTGTTCCACAGACAAATACATGTACAAGAGACGTTGCCAGATCTATCAACTTTATAACAAATCTTCCTATTGCTTCTTTTTCTTTTAAAATCTCATCTAGGTATATTGTTCTATCATATTATTTTAGAACTCTCTTCTGAATTTTTAAACTGCTCCTGATTGTTTTAGGGTCTGATTCTGGGTATTTGAGTATTTAAGGTTGTCAATAGTCCAAATTTCTCACAATAAACTACTCACAAAAAGGGTTAGGATTTCTCCTTTCTTCAAACACAGTTCAGTAAATGAGTCTTCTACTGAGGTCACCTACTAACATTGCTAATAGTATGGTCATTAATGCAAGTACAAATATTGTATAAAGCCTTGTGGGGCATTTGATTTAAGAAACACCTAAATTTTAGATCATATTATAATTTAAAGTGAAACGGCAATGACAAGACAGAGACAAAACACTTTTTAATCCTACCAAAGAAACAAACCCCCCAATGATTCTGGGTTTCTGGATGAGAGCATGGAAAAACATAAAAGCTTTTCCCAATAGGAAGTTAAAGAAATGAGGGTTTATGTACCTGGAACGTCTCTAATTATTTTAAAGCATCTCCAGAGATAAAACATGGTAATAGTTTGTCTATAAGCAAATGACACAATCTGGCATATTCAGAAACATGAAAAAATTCATGATGCTGACTTAGGTTCAGACTCAAAGTCCACTGAAATCAATGTGAATTCCCCTTCATAGCCTTCAAAGGGCAATGGATTAGGCTTTTAAGTCTCCAGTGCTTATGGCACAAAACAGACCTGTAATGTTTTCTAATAGTTTTCATGCTTTAGGAGAATCAGTTCCATGGTCAGAGGTACAATGCTTTGGAAACACGTGCTCTAAAACTCTACAAATGCAGCTCTAAGTGCAAAAGAGATAGGACAACCAGTGCATTAGGAGAGAATTTGAGGAAGGCAAGTCCATACAACCACACAAAATGAGGCAGCAAGCAGAAGAGAATCTTCAAAGGTCTTAACAAATGCAAAGTTCTTAACAAATTAACATTTCTTAACAAATTAACATAATTGACTGAGAGTAGCAGGTCCTCACACCTCACCAGGTCTAAGGTAGTTAATACTGGTTTGCAATCAGGGTCTACTCCCATTCTGTTTGGTCATGTAAGCTCTTGCCAGGTCTGCTGTTACAGCCAGAACTGTTCTGTATGGGGAGACTTGGCCCGTGCAAAAGGGCTGCAGATAATGCATCAGCCTTACTTAGTGTACCACAGAATCTGGAGTTTTCTGTTAACACAGATGTAACTAAGTGTAAGCCGCAAGCAGTGTTTTCTCTTTGATGCTGGTTATTCTTAAGGTCCTTTCTCTATTTCAAGCTGTTCCCCATCAGATATGTCCCTTAAAGGACAGAGAATTCAGTAAAGTGGATATGTTACATGGAGTGGGCAGAACTGCCTAGGACTACAGGCAGTTGGACAACGGGTTTTGCTCCTGAAAACTTGAATTCAGAAGAATGGTGCCCCAGTGACTCATGTATAGAGTGACTGCTTCATGATCCCATTTTCCTCTGGCTAGACTGCATTTCCCATAAAGCAGCACAGTATACTCTCATGATAAACTCATGTGATATATCACAGGAGTCCCATGGCCACCTGGCCTGAAGATCAAAGGGGCATGAGATACTTGAACTGTGACTTGCAGGAAGCTCCTCAGTGGCATTTCTGAATCAGTATTTCCATATTTCAGCTAAAAGCCTTCACTTGTGGGTTTGGGAGACAGGAAGGATTTTGATGAAAAGACCAAATAATTTACCAGAGAACTGTCACTTTTCTGGCAAAATGTTTGCTTTAGTCAGAGGCTCAATCCTCCAGGAGAAGAGAGTGTCAGCAGGAAATGTACACAGTACCCTGTATTTTTATATGCAACTTTTTAATGTGAAATTTTAGCTTCTCCTAAAATGCATCTGCAAGACATGAGAGCTACATATGCATTCCTCTACCAAGTTAGACATCTTCAAATTTCTTCTTGTACTTTAAAGCTCTTTTGGCCAGTTTGGGGTAGTTATTAGACAGACAAATAGTGAAACAGCTGAAGCACAGAAGCAACTGCAGTGAAGTGGGCTCCTCCCCAGCCTGCTTTCCTGAGTACCTTGTAAATCAGCAGTGTGACACTGCTCCCTGTAAATTAGACCATCATGAAGGCCTTTTAAGGCATGAAGTTTAGCGTACCCTTTACCCTATGTTTTTTAAGAATTTCTTGTTAACTAAGAGCTAATTGGTTCTTGCTAATTCACTTTTATCTGTAGCTCTGGAGAACAGAAAAAACCCTAAAAATTAACAACTTGTCCCCACCTCAACCCTTGCTTGGCCCCCCTTCAATGCTTGACACAGCCTGTGCAAAAAAAAGAGATCTTCTTGCAAAAGTTTCATGGGTCCTTGGCATATGTGATCCCAGGCATTTTTCCTTGCATGTCTGATCCAAATTCCAGTCACAACAGAAACGTACAGTAATTGAATTGATTGGCTGTCAGCTTTAAAAAGGTGACTATATCACTGTTTATCAGTGTATTTTTATCACATTGGCTGGTATCATGCAGCCCTCTGTGTAGGGAGGTTACTTGATCCTGCAGGAACTGCTCTGAGGTTGGTTGTTTTTTTTTTTCACCAGCTAATAGCGTTTAGCATTTCACCAGACCATATTAAACTCAATGTACAAGCAGTTAAGAAAAGTACTGTATCTGGCACTGTTTAATGTCACTGACATGAAATGTGAGCAGCTGTGCCAGCACTCCTGAACTCTGAAAGCACTTTACCTTTCCTCCGTCTTTTGGCAATTAAATACATTTTAATACATTTTGGGGAAATAAATACATTTTAATACAGTGCTATGTTAGGAAGGTTAAAGGGTTAACTATGTCTTGTCATTTAGATATTAAGAGAAATCATGACCATTTTAGTCTTAGAGATGCTTAGCTACCTTTTATCTCCAGGTTCACCAGGCTGAGGACTTACAGTGCTCTCTGAGTGGCAGAATTGTATGACAATTTAATGAAAATGCTCTCCTCACTTTTTGAGTATGCATGCACACTCACTGGAGGAGTTATTCTGACTGCTACTTTAGCCTTAGCACATTGTATTAGACATCTTTGGGCAGAGCTTTAATCTTTGAAGAAGCAAGGCCAAAACTCTGATTAATATCAACAGGCATCAAAAGCCTCTATTTCAATGAACTTAGAAAAAGAGTACCTTTATATTTTGTCTGTAACTCAAGAATGAGGATATTTTCCATTTCTCTGCTTGTTTTTATATTAAAAAAAGAAAATGACAAAATAACTTTTTTCTGTTGATTTTGACTTTATAAACCTGAGAAGAAAAGCAGCATTTGCTACCCAGCATAATTAAGTGATCCCTTTCAACAGATCTTTGCATGAATATGGCTTCACTGGCCTTTGCACATGGGCTGGATAGCTGCCGAGGCTGGTGGGCTTCTGCTAGCGGGTAACTTTTTCCTCCTGGCCACTAATCAAAAAAGACCTACTTTTGAATGTCAGTTCTAGGGCACCCATTGCAGACAACTGTGCAGGTACTTCCCAAGCATGTGGGAAGATTCTGGGGAAGAGATACCAGGAACAAGATCCGTGTAGGAGCAAGAAAAATCCATTACTGTCCATGTGCCTGTTGTTTGATTGGAATTTTCTTTTGATGCATTAAAATATCCCTCAGCAAGATCCTCAGGCTATGCAAAACCAGCCTGACTCCACCAATTTTGCAGTTTTCTCAATGATTTATACCTGGTGAAGAGCTTTACTAGCTTGCATGGAAAAAAAAGGAGGACAGTTATATGGGGAGGGCTGAAGAAACATTTTTCATGGTGAAGATAACAAGAACAATGGGATCCCCCAACACAGAGAATGGAGCCAAACGGGCCATGGACCATGGAGTCAGAACAGATGCCAAAATAGAAATCTCCCTTTCCAATGGTAGTTACAGCTTCCTGGCAAACAGCTATAGGTGGGTTGAGTTTTGAACCAGACAACAGGTGTGTCCTGTATCTCTCTTTATTTTTTTAATACAGTGATGTGTAAATCAAGCCAAATTAAAGCCAATACCACACACACATACATCATGGCAGCACCAGCAGATTCCCTTCCAATTTAAGCAGAGAAAAACAAACATTCATTGCCAGAGGCAGCTGTGTGTAGTCATTCCTAACTACAGCCCTTCCTTGAAATTGGAGGGATCTCAGTTTATGAGGGCCAGAATCCCATGTGATGGTTGATTTCCAGTTTCGCAGTACAAGCGAAAACCATTTTGAGATTACAAGATTGTCAAAATGTAATTGAGCTCTAGAGACACGTATTTCTGAAGATTCTTGGGAAGAGTGCAGTAAATTTTGTAAATACTCTTTTTCTGCATTTATTTAGTCATTTTTGAAGGAAAAGGGTACTATAACAGCTTAGATATCATCGTGACAATTATTTAACTATCTTCCAAATCATCCAAAATTTAACTATCATCCGAATCATCCAAAATCCAAATCTTCCAAATCAACCAAGGATCAAGCTTGTGAAAGGGCAAAATTTCATGATCAGACCATGGAAGCTACCTGACTTTTTAGGCTCCCAAACACCCTCCTATTTAAAGATTTCAATTTATTTCTGACTTGAAGAAGAGTTAGCAACAGTCCGTGTATGAGTGTATGACTTAAACACTGAGAAATGGTATCGGGATTTCTCCTGTTGCAGTAAGTACTGGAGGTGAGACAATGTCTCTGATTATCCCTTTAGGCATTTGACAGTCAACAGAGCAGAGAGGAAAACACTTAAAAAAGAAAAAGAAAGGGAAACACTGTTTGCGTGTGAACTCTGCACAAAATATGTTATGGAGTTAATAGCCCAATATTCAGCTGATTTAAACAGTATTGTTACGTTAAAGTCAAACAAGCTCTGCCAATTTACTGTTGCTAAGGATGTGGTGATTAGCTATTTCCATTTTTGGAAAAGCACTGAAAAAAAAAGAATTTTTTAGAAAACCTCGATCAAAACTGAAGATTATTTTACTATATCTTATGTATGTGATTCTTAGAAATGGGAAGAAAAGAGCCCTTAACAAAGTAAAAACAGCAAATTTATTTGTGAATGTTATCTGACAGTGCTAAATAGTTTTCATTAGTAAACAAAGTTCAGTTCAATACCAGATTATCCATTTTACGTGAAGCTGAATTCAAATTGCTGCTTTTCTCATTAAAAAAGAGATGTTCCCCTTAGATTAAAAGGAAGGTGGACTATATCAAAACCTATTCCAATCCAGTTTCAATTCTTCCCCTATGGTGTTCCTATTCTCAATTCAGACTTATTTCTATATTTATTTAAGAAGTCACTCTTCCAGGATCTCATGATGTCTTTAGCACATGGACAGAGTATGGAGTTTGGTGCCAGGAATGCAGTGCAAGAGAAAAAAAAAAAAAAAAAGAAAAAAAAAAAGGAGATGATCTGAAAAAAAGAACACAAAACCACAGAGAAAACAAGCAAACAAATGAACCAAAACACACTGGGCTTCAAAAATGAGCAACCACAGTGGGGTTCCACTGCAATTTGATTATGTAATAACCTCTTTTCTTCCCCCAGAAGGTGATACAGAGTTGTGAAGTTCAAATGTAATACAGAGGATGTTGTTTGTTCGAGTGGAAACAAAGCGACAAGCTAGTTATAATGCCAGGCCTGTTTCTGATACTTTGAGATAAATACGGATGTTATGTGTTGAGTGTCAATTTGAGTTAGTTTTATTTAGTTCTAGGAATAGAAAGGCTTTGCCTCACTCCCAGGGTGCACACAACAAAGGTTAGACCCTTCCCATACGCCGAGTTTACTTTAGCTGTAAATTATATACAGCAATAGAGGAGCATGGCATGTCTTCTGTGAGTGAAGTACTGCAAAATTAGTTTGTAGAGAAGAAATGGCTCTTCTTTAATCTTTTCCTTACTATTTGCCATGGATCAAATTCTTCCATCCTCTTGCAATGCATGGTGCCTTACTCTTAAAAGTGACCCTACTGCAGGACATGGTATTACTAAATTTGAGGAAGGTTTGTCAACTCTCACTGTGTTTTAATCATGGGGGTGGGACTGAGTCAAAAGTTTTGCACAGATTTTAACCTGTGTTTTCTTCATAGCGAAAGTTGCTCTGGATGGCAACTAGACTCAGAGATAGGGATGAGTACCTACCCACAGAACCAGACTGAGAAGTCTGGCAAGTTCTGGTATTTGACATTCAGCATGTGGTTTTGTGTGGATCAGCGTTTAATTAACAGTACTCTGGGCCTTTCTGAATAAAATTACAAAAGACTATTCAATCATAGTTTGTCTCTCAACCAGTCTTGGAATAGGCTTGTTTCATAACTGAAGAACTGTGCTAATTTCAGCTTATTTCTGCTAACACACTGGGATTGTCATGACCATGCAATGTAATATAAAGACATATTGGTAATTGGGAATACCAGGGAACAGAAGTGAGTTTTGCAATGGTTACTCTACCCATGATTTAAAATAGAGATGAACAAAGAGTTCACGATTGATAACTCTGTTCAAAATCAATCAGATCAACCACCAATTTGTACATAAATGATTTTCTACTAAAATAATTGTACAAGGCAGCTTTCTGCAAGTGGAGAGTCTAGTGTACAGATTTTTAAGGTTCTGCTTCTTTTCACTAACATTATGTCTTTCTGGGGACAAACATTTAGGCAATTACTGTAATTATGATAAGAACTCCATTTCCCATATGAAGTACAGAAAATGAGTAGCCACACAGGACTGTATAATTACATTTACCACCCTCCCTCCCAAGAAAATCTTTCACTCAGACAGTATGAGATTGTTTATTTGATACATCAGTGTTAAAATCATACAAACACACATGGAAGAAAATTAGGAATTAAATTATGTCTTCTCTTTGAGTCCCATTAGGGGAGCTGAAGGGAGCAAAGAGAGGACAAAGTAATGTGAACTCAGTGTGAAGGAATGTAGCTAATGTTCCTTATCTGACCTCATGCTGAGCCACAGCACCAGTGCGGAGCAGTTCTTCTATGGCATCATCCTCATACCCCAGCATGCCCTTCAGTATCTCCACTGTATGCTGTCCAACAAGCGGAGGTGGTTTTGGATGTGACACAGAAAATTCACTGTATCTGACACCTGGTCCTGTAAAAAAAGCAGATAGGAGGGAAATTATTTTCAAAAGTTACTGCCCATATTTATATTGAAGTGTCTATGTTAGTTTAAAGGAAGCATCTCATTTTCACAGCAGTCTTACCACAGTCCTTATCGCAGAGATGCTATATTCTGGAATTATAGACTAAAAAAAAATCCCAGTTCACAATAATGTACAAATAAGGCAGTTTTAAGTAGTTCACCCAAACGCAGAATTGCTGAATATTCACCCAAGGTTAAAAAGTCTTCCTATTGTTTCCAGTGGTATGTCTATCAGGGTGCTCTGCGTCATACATATCACATCACAGGTCTACCACTCTCTGCTACGGGAACAACACAGGCAATGCCCAGCCCACACAACAGGATGTGGTGCAGAAATCGCCACACTGTCTACAACAGGAGGCAGCACAAGCGCGCAATGAAATGTCATGTTAACACACTGTTACCGATGTTGGAGCAGCACACCGGATGATGGGGAGCACCATCTCCAGTTAGCAACAGCTCAAGTACCTCTGCAGCGTGCTCCATTATCCTGCAGTGATGTAAGACTGACATCACGCACAGCAATGATATTCCCCAGCTTGGTTTACATTTTCTATGAAAAATATAGGTAGCAGCAGCCGTAAGAAAATCAACAATGGTTTATTTACTCTGGCAAGAATAATTTCAAAGGTGGATGTCACTTAGGGAAGCTGGCAATGATACGAAGACTTTAATGTCTATTGCAGGAAGTCAGGTCTCACTTTTTACCAATCCTCTGTAGGGAACTGAACAGAGGTTTCAGCGTAGTTCCCTGCAGACAGATAGCTGTACTATTACTACCAGTTTCAGAAGACAGAATGAGCTACAAATTTACTCTGGGATCAAAACTG
This sequence comes from Buteo buteo, assembly GCF_964188355.1. Taxonomy (NCBI): domain Eukaryota; kingdom Metazoa; phylum Chordata; class Aves; order Accipitriformes; family Accipitridae; genus Buteo; species Buteo buteo. The sequence goes on along the minus strand of NC_134172.1, from coordinate 50,287,826 downwards.
AGGTATGCACTCAGCGTATGCATAGAAAGACTAAGTGTTTTATAGAGAAATAGTGGACAGTAATTTCTCAAATTGTCGGTTGAAACCTTTTCTTTAATACAAAATTCAACAACCTTTGATGCTTTGGACAATTGGCAGAAGGATTCCTCTATTCATAGTTATGGTCTTTATTATATCACCAAAAAGAATTTACAGAAAAAGTTATACATAGTTATGTCTTTTCCTATGACACTACAGCTTTACTTAGAAATGCAAAGAAATATATAGAGCATTTTAACAGGTGGAACAATCTTTGACATATTTCTGAAGACATAGAATATCATCCAGCAAGGGAAGTGAACCACAGCAAGAAGTCATCCTATAAGGGCAGGAGTAGGGAAGTTCACTACTTGAAGTTACTACTTATTTAAGGAGAGATGCTGACAAAGGTCATGCAGCATGCCAAAATGCCATTTTTTCAACAGTCCTCATTGACTGTAATCAAATGGTTAATATGGTAAAGGTATCCACCTCCAAGCAGGACAAAATAAGATAAAGGATGCTTAGAAAAAGAGGGGTTTTTCAAGCTGATTTTATACATTCCTGATGAGTATGCTCCTGGAAGAGGGCAGGTATGGTTCCTCTTTTTAAAAAGGAGAGGAGGTAGAGTTGGGAAATTGCAGACCAAACCATTTAACTTCAAGTTCCATTAAATACTGGAACAAATAATCACAATGAAAGTACTGAGGAGATGAGTAACAGCCAGCATGTATCTATTAAGAACAAATAGCATATGCTCAATCTCTTGTCTTTCTACCAGGAGAAGGGCTGGAGGTGAGATACATCCCATCTAACTTTAGATGCCAATAGCCTAGATATAGATGTTTAGTTGCTTAGACTCCCTTTGGAATCACTGCAGATGAAAAGACAAACTTACAGTGTAGTTCTTCTAAGACACTGGTAAATGACTAAACCTGGCCAGATGAATTGTGATCACCTATGTTTCTCCATAAAGGAGAGGGTAGACAAGTACCTTAGATGCAGACCTCTACCACCCAGACATCTGAAGTCAGGTGAGATGACCCTCCAACCACTAGGATTCCAGATCAAGGTTTGACTTTCAGGAAGAAAGTTCTCTGCTATTTTCCATAAACTCACTAAAGAAACATGGCCTAGGTAAATCTGAAGCCAGGTACAATACTGAGAGGGAAATCATATTCAGAGAATTACTACCTGGGATCTTCTAAAACAGAAGAAAGTTTCAAGTGAGCTCCAGAGGAATCTGTTCAGGATGAAGGACTAATCAGTATATTTTTACTGGGTTGGCTGATGGAACTTGGATCATACCTGCTCAGGTTTCTGAGGACTTCAAGCTAAAACTGACTGTGAAGCAGATTTCACAATGACCTGGCTACACTGGAGAAATGGTCTGATAAAACAGGATGAAATTTAATAATGGCAAAGGGAAGGAATTACATTTAATTATATAAATACAGGACAAGGGACAAATAGCAAGGTAGGAATAGCTAAGGGTTACTCTAGATCACAAAGTGAAGATGAGTCAACAACATCATGGTGTTGCGAAAAAGAAAAGCGTCCTACAGGGATGTACAAACAAGAGAGAAGTCTGCAGGATACATGAAATAATCTTTTTGCTTTAGTTAGAGCTGGCAGGTCACAGCTGGAGCAGTGTCTGGTGTGGGGCCCCCACTGCACAGCCCTCTGGAACACCTGAAGATGTTCTACAGGAGAGCAACCAAAATGATCAGAGAAAAGATGACAGACTGAACGAAGCGGGATCGTGGACCTAAAGAGAAAGGCCAGGGAAAAAGGCCTTCAAAATTGTCTTCAAAAAATGTCAAAAATAACCACCACCACCACCACAAAAACACCAAACCCTGCAAAAATCCATGTGACCTTTCTGCAAGGAGGAAGTAAATCCTTTTTCATGTCCTTTTATTCATGATGAATGAGAAATAATTGATTTAAATTGCAACAAAGGAAAGTGAAGTTAGGTACTAGAAAATAAACTTTTATAACGGTAGGGGTAGCAAAATGCTTAAACAGGCCATGCAAGGAGGCTGCAGAGTTCTTACCAATCAGGTCTTCAGGAACAAGAATTATTCTAGCATAGCTGATTCTGCTGGGACTTGCTGATGGATTAGATGATCTCCCAGTCCCTTTCACCCACTAATATTCATGAAAGCTAAGAAACAGCTCACATATATTAATTCCTCTTCCTAGGACTGACTGAGGGCTGAACTGGCACTAGTGCAAGCCACAGAAATGATCTATCCATGCCAACTGAAATGCTTCTGAAGATAATTTCAGAGCAAAAATGCCCCTTAGAGATTTATGAGTCTAGAAATTCAACGTAGCCACAAAACTATTAGGCAATTTCTATTAAAAAATATAATAATATGTAGATATAAAGCAATCTTATTTCAGGTGTCTGTATCTGAGAACTCTTTATACCAAAAAATCAGCAAACCCTTAAAGGAACTAGTTTAGCAGCTATACACTTTTCACTTGCTTGTGCAAATTTTTGCTAGTGTAAAAATTGCATATCTCAAACCCTGGGAGTTTTTGCAGTGATATCAAAAGACACAGAATAAAACCTCTAATGAGAGAAAAACAAAATTGACATTAAGTGTACAACAGGCATAGAATGCTTCACACTTCCCAAAGAAATTAATCTTACAAACTAGAGCATGCTAGAAAATTGCACAGCAATTATAAAACCAGTGTCTTCCTTGAGCTTTTATTGTTTGATGCATAATTCATCACGCTACTTTTCACTTTGATAGAGTTATAAAGTTATCTACATTCATTCAAAGGAGCTACTTGCTAATGATCCATCATTAACGATTCTCTGTTCTTTCCTTGTGTAACTTCTACTTGGCTTCTGTGTCAATTAGGAGGGTGCAAAGCTTGCCAGTCAGGCTTCAGCAATCCCACGCTCCTACTGAACAACGCTCCCGGAGAGCAACCAGCAGAATGCTATGCAAATGCTAATTAAACACAACTCCCTTATGAGGAAACCATCCCCTGAGGCAGAGAGAGGTGAACTGCTTTAATTAAGGCCAGAAGCATTTGCATGTGGGTGAGTTACAGAGAGCCTTGCAGATGAAAACAGGCCTTTGCTGGGGTAGAAGCAGGGTTACTCGTTGGAGGAGGTAAGACAGCAGCCACCTGTGCATCCTGGCTGTAAGCAGGGCCCTATACTCAATTCAGCCATGGAGTTAAAGGGACACATATGATGACCTGAAAAAAGCAATGAAGGAATGAGTGCTAGCTGTGATTTACCTTTGTCCTGTTCAATTAAAAAAAGCCTGTTTCTCTTTTTGCTTTGATTATCATTGCCAGTAAACCAAAGAGCTCTTTCACCACATTCAAATTCTAGGCTAAACTTCTTCTATTATTATTATAATTTTGACTTTGGCACATTACTAAAATACATGCCGTGCACACCACATAATGTACAAGAGCCAATAGTGCAACAATAAATCAAAATTTATATCAGTAACAACCACAATGACAACTGTACCAAGACATCTTGAAGACTTTCCCTGTACTTGAACTCAACATTGTCATAATAAATTGTATTTCTTTGGTGCCTATCTACTATAGTATTGCTAGGCATCAAACTGAGCTATTAGGTCAAGACGTACTAAACACATTAAAGCAAAAGACAAAAATGAGATAAAACCTCTGAAACAGCCCCACAGGAAGGGCCCTGCAAGAATGAAATGCCTTTGAACATTCACTTTAAACAGGTGAAACATGTGGCAGTCTTTGCAGTGTGTCACTGGGCATTGCTGAGATTTGGGGCTGCAGAAGCAAAGTCAGTTTTACCCTAAAAGTAGCAGAAATTAAAGTTGAATTTGAATAATATTAAAGGTGCAAAGCACAGTATATAAAAGTGGATAAAGGTAATAAACTTTGCTTTGTCCTGACAAATAGCAGTCCTGCAGCATTGTGCAGCAGTCACCGGATAACACTTTTTCTACAGCACAGGTTGGAGCATATTGAAACAATCTAACTCTCAAACTACGTAGAGGGAATCAGACCTGGGGACAGCCAAGCTCAGGGAAAATTCATGATTATTTGTTATTATTCAAGTGGGACAAGGAAAAGAAAGGGGAAGTTTGAGCTAATGTATGTGTATACATATCATCTACATTCGCAAAAAAGAGCAATGAGAAACCCAACACTACTTGTTAGTTAGCTCTACCCTAGCTCTCAGTGTAGCTTATATACATGTAGGAATCGCATGAAAACAAACCAAACACTTGTGCCTCTTCCAATAACATGGTGTTGCTACATAACAGTTTTGCAATTCCAATGAAATATCAACAGTCAACAGTGATGGCCCAGAGCCAATACATTCGCACCCATATCCCGTATTCGCTACAGGTCAAGTGTGTGGAGCATGCAATTGGCTGGTTATGAAACTGGCCTAAAGGAGGATCAGCAGGAAACAAGCAGTGACTTTTAAGGCAATGAAAAGGAAAACAATACAGAATAAGTCAGCAAGAAGGGCTTCATGGCTGCCATGAAGGATATTTGGGCATTAGAAGTGATGTGTACAGGGATATGTTACCAGGAGTAGACCAGGGACACTTCATTTTGAGTGTCTGGTCTCTTCCCTTTGGTCCCAGATGTGACTTCCATCAATGTTATTCACAGCTGAGAAGATGGGGTGCCCGAGCACACAGTACAGCTCAGCTTGGCTACACTGCCTTTACACCAGGCTTCTTCCCCTTGATGAAACACAAAGTAGAAAAGTACAGGCAGACAAAAAAGCTCATTAAAAAGACCTGCTAGTATGAGTACTGCACACAGGCTTCAAGGAAATCTCCAGAATAAATAATCCGCTCCATCTTAATTGGGGAAATCCCACATTTTTTCTATTTCTGGCCACAGATTTGAAAGTTTCAGAGCTCAGGGGACTTTTCAGGAATCTAATTGCTGGGAAAGATCCTTTCCTTTTGCATTACGTTAGAGCTGGTGATTTACCTTTCATGAACAATCTGTAATAGATTTGAGAAAAAGCAATTAAGGAGATAATATTCAAAAACTTGCTGCTCCTTCCCTCACTGCAGCTTCCATTTCCTTCCCCACTTACAGCACAGCCACACAAAGTGTTCATTTGGCATCCAGGACAGCTGAGAGGGTGGAAAACTTTGGCAGGATGAGTAGGAATGAGTAACTGAGAGGATGGACAAACTTTTTCAAATGATAATTAAAAAAAGTATACTTTGTTCTAGGTGTCATACAAACACAGATACAAATAAATTAGTATACAGTAATAGTAAACAGTAAAATCAGTAGGGCAGTAAATAGTATCAATACTAGAAATATCTACAAGCCAGCTGTTTACCTTTTCTCATTTGGCCAATGCTGACTGCCACGGGAGAGCCATGAGGACCATCCAACGTCACAAGAGTTGAGAATGTAAAAACTGATGTATTGTGAGGGAAGTTGACAGACAGAGCATAAATGTAGTTTATGTGTGATAGCCACAGATGGATGTCTAAAAATCAGGCCACTTTTAAACCCACACTTAGGCATTCAAAGCATCCATTACATAATTCATAAAACCCTTTGCAAAGTACATTTATAAAAGTACTTTCTTACCTGAAGCTGCACATATAGAAATGCATTAAAAAACATCTTATGTATTTCCTACCAACCAACATCCTGTATATAATCAGTGTAAATACCACTCAACATTTATATAAAGCTTTACATTTTCAAAGTGTCACCATACTAACTGTACCTAATTAATCTTGCATGACTGCTGGAGTAAAGGAAATCATTTATCAGTCACTCTGGTTGCATATTTGAGAGTAATCCTGCATAATTACATCATTTGAATAATGCAATTTTGCAAGAGGACTCTTGGCACCAAAAAGCTTTAAGAAAGTTGCAGTAAGGTGGTGTCTACTGCTTCCCACATGTATCACCTCACAATGCTGAAAATTTGGCCTAACTTTTTGTGCAGACTCACATGGTCCCACTCCTTCTCGAAACCCCAAAAGTCCATAAGAAAAGATTCAAAGAAAGACAGGAAGGAAAATGACTAGTAAGAATACCCAGAGGTAGCAATTTTAAAGAACCATAAATTCCCTGGGTAATAATCTGTAGCTCCATTTCCTAAGGAAACAAGTTTATGTCTCTGTGCTGTCTTTCTAATCATGTTTGTCTGCCTTGTCCCCACCACACACAGTAACTTCTGAACCTGTCAATCTTGACAAAAGTGTAGAAATCCCAAGGAAAATTAAGTTCTTACCAGTGTTGTGAAAACTGGCAACTGCTGAAGGACAGACACCCAAATTACTGCCCTGATGACATTAAAAAAACCCAAAGAACTCAGCTGTTATATATTCTGTTTGGCTGCAAATGGCTCACCAGTAAGTACAGACACAGCTCTGCAAGGGTCACCTAGCACATACTGCCCTTCATAGGGGAGACAAGGCATAAAGGATATGAGAAAAGTTCAGGTTATCATAAGGATTACATATAGGGTTTATAAAGGCTGCAAGTCTGAAGGAAAACAATATTTAGTTCCAGTGTTCATGGAACAACTTCTTCTAGGCATCTTTTCTACAGTATTGTGGAAGGTGTATTCAGGCTGTGCAAGCTCAAGGCAAGGAAGTTAGAGACTTCTAGTTCAACATAAATTGCTCTTGAAGGAAGGAGCTGAAGAACTAGATGGCAAAGAATAGTAACTGGGAGAAGCCCTGCAAAACTCTAAAAGGAAAAACCTACAGAGGCAAGCCAAAACTACTGAAAACCCAAGCTAAAAATGTAATTTGTCTCAGGTCATAATCTAATCAATACAAAACTCGATATATAATCCCACTACAGGATGCGGGTTAACCACAGGATGTGTACCTAATGCAGAAATTACGGAGTGAGGCTGAAAGGCTTTTGCCACACAGGAGGTCAGACTATATGAGCATAATGGTTGTTTCTGGGCATAAAACATATGAGTTTTGGAAATGCCCATAACCAAAACTGTTTCCACACAACAGGGCTGGGGTTAAGATGGCCTATCTGAACCTCCTCTGATACTTAGCCATATACTGTTTCATGTAGACATCTTTACTGTAAATCCAAAGGTCTAATTACTCTATCTTACGGAGAGTAATTAGTGAGAAGCGTGCTCCGAGTATGGAACAAGAAAAATCAAAATGCTACCTGAAATGAGCCTCTTGTAAGGACCGAGAATTGCCTAGTTGCAACACACTCACATGATCCTGCAAGCTGAATCATGCCCCCAGCTGCACAGGAAGGCAAGAAGCTCCTTGGGGCCCTCCTACTGAGCCTGGTGAAAACTATTGCCAAGTCCCATGCCTTGTGGTTAGTGTGACCCTGCATGTTGGAATAAGATACACCAGCCAACCCAAAAGTGTCTGTATCTCCTCAGTACACCAATTTGTCCTTTCCTGTGTCCCGTCTCCAGCTATAAGTTAGATTCTTTGGCTCTTCAGAGACCCCCAAAGTAATCCTCTTGGCCAGCTGTGCATCATCAGAGTGGGAGCAGATGAGCTCTTCCTTGCAGATGAGCTCTTCCTTACTCTTTAGGCAACCAGCTGAAGCCCAGATACCTGAAGTTGATTCTAGTCTCTTAATTCAGGGATGCAAGACAATGCATGCTGAAGAACATACACAGCCTGAACCTAAGGCTGGGTATAATTTTCTCTCTAATCTCTTACTCACTAAAGCGGCACTTTTTTCAGCGCAGGAGGCTTTAAGCTTTTTCCAAACAACTGGTAAAAATAACTAAAAATTAAACACCTTTGGGCCTTTTTTTAACACAAATTTGGAAGAATATTCAAAACATTCTCCTAAGCCATTTCTGAAAATGCGTTTATCACTCCCAAACACCCTGACAAGGTTCACAGGTCTGATCTTCCAGCCCCTAGGGAGCATTTTTCTGTGGCCCGTCCCGAAGTCTTTGTCTCGTTATTGCTGTACCCTTCTATAAGCATGGACATCAGAACAGGGCACAGATTATTGCACAGAATAAAAAGCATTTTTCTATGTCCCCTTTTTATACCTCTAAAGAGCGGACCAGCTCTTTTCAGTATGCCTTGTAATGGGAATTCATGTTAAGATAATTATCTGTGATGGCTCCAATCATGCTTCTCTAAGTCTCTTTTCAAAACCAGAGGTGTCTGTTCCACAGGTCTACCTGGCATTCCTGTTTGATGCTGTTAAACCCCACTGTAACAGCTCCTTTGGCAGCAATAGTTGGTAGCCAGAATAGAGAGCGAGCTGGGTGGCAAATCGTTCATGACAGAAGCAGTCTATCACATTGCTTTGCTTTAGTTCCCTAACCTCACTACAACCCATCTGTATATTAGTACAGATGATTTATTCATTTATTTAGGATGATTAATGTCTTACAACATCCATCTTAGCCTGTTAAGAAAAAGAAACTGAGAAATGAAAGCCTTCTTCAGTCCACCTGTAGCAGAACTATTTTCAATCACTTAAGACTTTTACATTGACTAATTTTTCCTTGACAATCCCTGGTTTTGGCCAAAGGATTAAGTCTCAGAAGGGGTGTATTGTTATAAAAGGGTAAAGATCAGACATGTAGCTAGATGTCATATCATGTGTCTGCCATGTGCTGTGTGCATATTGCCATGCACATTTATTCTACGCGTCTTTAGACTGTTCCTCTGTGGCCACAACACATAGGCATATTAACCTTCACATTTGGAAAATTCAACAGTCGGTCAATACTTTCTTGCCTAGTTAGTGACCCACACCAAGTAAGTATCTGCTGAGTGAGTATTAAAATAATGGAAAAAGCCATCAGCTGCAGCACAGCCAAGGAAATTCTGGTGGTTGAAATTCTGCAGCACAGACGACAGCCAGGTAACTCTATGTTTGAGCACCATGGAAATATTTGGAACTCGATTCTCAAGCAAGGCATCTGTGATTAAGTAGGGCTGAGCACTACGCACAGCCTGATCATTCTTCCAAAAGCTCTCCCACTCCACCCTCCATTTACTTCTGCTGTCCCTTGTGCAGCAGAATGAGGCCAGTTCCAGTGCAGAGGGACTTTCCCTGGCAAAGGAAGATGGGAAGGGATTTGATACTTTGTTTTGGATTACTTGAAGAACTGCAAATTACATTTTTAGCTCTTTTTGGGTAAGGTGCCCAGACTCCTTGAGGCATAGGCTACTAAAAATGCTGGCTGAGTTTCAAAAAGCACTGTGCAATCTGGGATGACTCTGTTTTTGAGTGTCATACTTGAGACATCTTTAAAGGGGTCCAGTTTCCAGAAAAAGCTGAGGACATCTGAAAATCTTTCTCTTTCAGGATGTCTCAATTTGACTATGCAGAGACATCTGGTATTCAAAGTAGACAAGAAGAGCGAGTATCCCGTCATTGAGCAGAGGAAAGTAAAACTCTAGACATATAACTCCTTTTAGCCACTTCTTTTTTCCTATTTCCTATTTAAAAGCAATCATCAGGTTAATCTTAAATTCTTTAAAGGGAAACAGTGCTTAAATGGGAGTCTGGGAGTGGGACTAGAGGGCACGCTGCAGATTAGACTGCTTTTTTCCACTGATTTGTAAGTGACAATTTGATCAATTCTGTCTCAGTGTGAAGGACTGGGAACAGCTTTTTGGCTTTCCATTGTCTGCTGCCAATCCCTGACATGTGATACTCAGCTCATCGACTTGAAAATATCAAAGCAGTATGGGGCAGGAGAAACAGCCGTTTCAAACCAAGCAGCCTTCAGTTTGGTTTTTGGTTGTGCGGGCATGCCGATGAGAGCGTGTGTATGTCAGTTAAGTATAGGCTGGTTCTGTATCTAAGTTCTTGTGGTTTCTAACATTTGCCAGCCTTTACTCCATCAGGAGGGATTTCAGTGTTGCATTCTACCCTACAATGGGCAAAAGAGTCAGAAATCATCTCTCCTCGCCCACGAAGATTAGAGTAGGATTAAGAAACAGAAATTTAAGTCAGACACACCCATGAAGAGGAATGAGGCAAAGGTTAGGAAGCCATCCAAAGCTCGGTTGCCTATCCCCTTACTAAACTAAACTAAAAAGTCTCTTTTTGCTCAAGAAGACAGCTGAAAAGCTGGTGAACAAAAATTAAAATCAGATTGAAACCAGCCATGCCTAAGCAATATCCCATCTTAAATGTGCGCAGATCAGTTTCATTAAAATATTTCCCAATTCTCTCTTTTTCCACCTCCTAATACTTTGGCTGTTTCCTTTAGCTCCCCTTTAAACTGCAAAGCAAAATGCTTTTACTGACATGGTTTGTAATTTTGAAGTCCTATTCTTAAGCAGCAGGTGCTTAGTTTTAATGGAATTTTTCCATCCCTGAATGTCTGGGAGCATCAGTAGCACCTCCCTCCTACACAGCCCCTCACCTTTGATCCTTTGCCATTTGTACTTGTGGGTTTTCATTTACTGTACTTCTTCTGCTTTCCACAATCTGCTTTTTCGCTGCAAACCCTTCGACCTCTCCTCTCCTTTCTTTTACCTCATATGATTGGCAAGTGCTGTCTCCTAAAAATCCTTATAAAATATGAAGGGCCTTGCTGCCTCTGGCCTCGCTATCTCTGGCCTCATTTTCAGCAGCGCTGTGTCTACTTTACACTGCACTGGCAATTTAAAAGGGCCTTAGAGTGGTTGTAAATATTTGCATCACAAGAACAATTATATTTTAATTGCCAGAGGTCCTAGGGCTTCTCTGCACAAAAAAACCTGGAACTAAAATAACAGTTGAATTTACTTCATACAATTAGTTATTTTGGAGCAAGTCTGTGTGTGGGCACTTTTGTTCCATACTAACAGGTTTTGTTTCCATTTAATTTTAGCTTTTTGGTTAATCTGATTTTAGTTAATTTTGTCTTATAATTTCCTATTTTGAGTTAATGTAAATTATTTTGTACAGGCATAAATGCAAGCAAAATCCAAGGGAAAAGCATCCACCCTCAGTTTGCAATGACATATCTAAAAGCATGGATTAAAAGTAGCTGTGTCAACTCCAGTTTGTGGAAAAAATGGGATTTACATCCTAATGTTAGAACTAGAGATGCTATAGTAAGTGAATGTCTGCTCTGCCTTCGTGCTGGTAGATTGCTCCCAAACACAGCATAGACAGTTTAACAAAGACTAATCATCAGTTCTTTCTTATATCCAGGATTGCACCTCCCTAGTTTGTGCTTTAGTTAGTCTTCCAAGTGTATTTGTATTTGGCTATTAAAGGATAGTTTCTTTTTATCTTCATTTGCTTTCCTATTGCTTATCAGATAGACATGCATATCGGTACATAACTCTTGCTCAAAAAGGAATGACATGCTGCAGAAATGACCATAGCCTTATTCCCTAATAACTTGACAGGAATTTGACTGAAAACTCTGCCTTTTAAAATATGAATCCACATTGTGCAGCAGTAAATCACAAGGGCTCACAGAGCTTTCTCATAACTAAATTTTAATTGAGTTTTCCACCTTAACAAGGCAACCCAATTCCATAAAGTCATACCAGCCACTTCCTTAATCCACAAAGCTCAGAGGCTATCCTCTGCACTGACAGCATGCAAAAATGTTTAATGCTAACACAAATACCTTTCATAGATTATTCTGATTCTCAGGCTGATTTCTAAGCCAGCTGTTCTCTGCCTGATTCAATGTGCAGATTTAATTTTAAAACACAGAATATTCCCTGGTTACCTGCCATATAACTAGATCTTACAGGTGTAGGGCATGTTTGTAATGCTTGTTCATCCACTTGCAGGAAAAAAAATCATAAAATAAAATATGTTGTGTAGCTTTCCTGGATTGTAATGTTTTCTCCCCAACTTTCAGATACCGTATCAACTGAAGAATGCCAGGAATTACTTCATGCTTTATATATGTACCTGTTACAGATTATATTCATTAATTTCAAAGCCAGCTGCTATTTTTGCTTAAAGTAATCTTTGATGGTACACTATATATATATATATAAAAGAAGAACTGCTTGCTATGACATACAAATGTTTAAATCTACCTTGATTATAGATCTATTAGTCCTTTGTTCTTTTTCACGTAAGTAGCGTAACCAGCTTCCTGCTCCTCCTGGGACTTATTCTCTGTATAGCAATTTTGACAAACCAGTAACACTGAATATGAAAGAAAATGATGAAAATATAAGCAACTTATCAGAAGAATCTAATAATCATCTAATAGTAAGGTCAACCACAGTACAGACTGCAGAGCTGGGAATCCAAACGGTTTATTTGGCTTCTTGCTCTATCACCAATCAACACTGTGATCACAGGCAAATCACGTTCCCTTGCCATATCCTTGTATTTCCGGTACAGTTCTGTTAGCCTTGCCTATTTAGATTATAAAATGTTAGGGACTGGAGTCATCTCTTACTATTTGTTTATACAGTGTCTGACACAACAGGCCCCACTTTGTATTGGAATGAAATACAAATAATAATTTTCTGATATCCTGTCTCCCAGAGCTGCTTCAGAGGAGTATGAGCCACTGTCCCAAGTTATATCTGATAAATTGTGCATTACTCTGTTGTGGGAGAGATTTCTTTCTAATCCGAAATCCATCTGTCTTGCTGTGCTGCAAGTGATAGTTTCTGGGCAGAGAGCATACTAATTGCAGGATTAAACTCTTAGCTAACTCTTGGGTGGAAACCATTTCCCATAATGTGGTAGAAAACACATGTTGGTTTCTGTCTGCAGATCCTTGAACATTACAGCCCTGATCTCAACTGCGATATTTAGGTTCTCTATTGAACTATGTCTGTGCAATATAACTCAATTAAAATCAAATAATAACTAGCTATCAAAAAGCATTATTGAGATTTTAGTGGCTTCAGTACTGCTTAGCCTGGTTTAGTTCCTCTTTGAAGGCAGAGACAATCGTGCTGAATGTAATGAATTCTGCACCTTCTCCAAATAAGTAGCACACAAAATTAGAGCTGAAAAATGAACTATAATTTTGGTGAGTGTCTTTGGATTGCTTGAATTTTACAACCACACTGAGATTTGAAATTTCTAAAATCTAAAGTACCTCTTTGTATATAACATTTTGCTATAATATCCCTCATTTCTGTGGATGTGCACATTATTTATTATTCGGTGAGGTGAATGACTGACATTACTGATGTGACACAGACCTCATTGGCAAGCTGCAAAAAACAGCTGGCCCCCAGCACCTTTTCTTCCCATAGGTCAGTAGAGGAGGTAGATACCAGACTGCCAGACACAAATGTGGAGGAAATCTTTCAGAAATTATTCTGCTTACATCTCATCTTCTTAGGGCTCTCCAGTCAAAAGCCATCTTGCTAACAAAATACTAAATTTCCCATATTGTTAAAATGTACTGAAAATGCTGGAGATAACCACACTTTTCAAGAAAAGCTAGATTGTTAGATGAAGTTGCTTGTTGTTTTAATCTAATTTTTATGGTTGTGGTTGCAGTGCAACCATGAGACATCACAGGCAGTGCCACCCAATCAGGAGCTCTCCACTATATTTGGCAATATTTGAACCAAATCCCCTTGTCAGAAAGCATTAGTAAACCTAAGAGCAAAGTTAGCTGGGTGAAGGGGGTGAATGGAGCAGGGCAAAACATGCAGTGGGCTGGGGCAATAGGTGCTTTTTATGCTCAGGAGTTCAGAAAAACAGATCTGTTTGGGAAAACACAACTCTTCCAGAGCATGGGATTAAGGATTCTAGAGCAGAAGCTCAGGAATCCTTAGCTTCTGCTCCCACCACCTTCTAACTCCTCTCTGCCCTTATCCTAAGGTGGCCTAACCAATCTCCTGTTACCACAGTGAGGTCTACCTTTCCAACTAAGCTATTTCCATATTTCTCTGTTTGGCACTACTCTTTGCTGTCCTTTGCCAATTAACCACACATGGGCAAACCTTCACCCTTTCACAGAGACTATAAAAGCTAACATAAAAGCACAAAAAACACCCACAGTGGCTCAGTACACTAGACCACTCTCTGACAATCATCAAAAGTAGATGCTCTTAGAGGAGTATGAGAATACAGCAGGAACATCCAATATTTCCCCACAATACTTTCCCAGCCTCTAACAATTCACCATCTAACTTCAGTATCCCACCCTCCTCTTATGCATACTCCCCTGTTCTTCCCAAATCCCTCTCCCTAGTCTCCCATTAACCAACGCCTACTCTAACATCCTGAGGATAATCACCACAAGGAACTTAATACACCATGAGATAATATATCCCTGTAGCTCAATTACTCATCAACCTTCAATGCTCTTTCTTGTTCCCAAAGCCCACAACTCCCCACGGCACTTTCTATTGAACCCTAAGCCCTATTCTCCCTCATTCCTTCTCCTACTCCTTCTCCAAAACCTTCTACTGACCTGAAATATTAAATAATCTAAATGCTTGATATTCTTCACTATTCACATTTTTCCAGTTCCTTCATTAATCAGTGTACTCCCTCATCTATTTCTTACATAAGCTGACCAGTTGCACATTGTACAATGAAAGCAATGCTTGAGACAGAAAGAAAGATTAGCAAGCGCTTCTGACTAAATAGAACATATTTGCTAAATTCTTTCTCTGGATTTGTTAGATCCCTGCAGCTGGGATTTATCCTTAATGATAAGCCAAGTAACTCCACTTCGCAGTATGCAATTCAACCAACATATTTTAAGCAGGTGTGCGAAAATTCAGCAAAGCACTAATGACTCCTAGAAGTCCTAGCAGAACCTGAATTCATGCTGAAAGATGTAATGCCAATTTAATACATAGAGCAAATATCTGTAATTTCTGTGTCTGGGTTATCCAGTCATCTTAGAGGCCAACCACAAACAAAACTAAAACCAGATTCAGATAAAGAAATCAAATAGGGTGGACTTATTTACTTTTACATTATTTAGAAGTTTCAGTGGAACTATGTCATTTATGTACATGCAACAGCAATCTTAGGGTACCACACACTTCTGTATTGGATATGAGAAACAGCCTTTCTCATCAGAGAGGTCCAAATGCTGGTGTTTTGGGTGACTTGGAGGAAAGACATGACTATGGCATCTTTATTCATTCTCCTAGGTCAACCAACAGGAGTGGAAAAAGTCTAGATACTCAGCTTCTTAAATACAGCACTATGACAGGCTAATCCAGGTAAGCATATGCTTCCCCTCCACCTCTATTCCCAACCAGCTTTGACTCTTAATGTGACTAGAGAGAAATAAGGCCACAGTTTTAACAAATGACTGAGTAGGAACTCAGGATGCTTTTACTTTTGGATCTGAGCTGCTTGTGGTAGTCCTAATTTAAAGAAAATGCACTCTCTGAAGTTCAGTCTTTAATGCATCTTCAGCTGCATGACCAAAATAAAAAACCAAATCACTTATCAACTTTGAAAAGTTCATCTTAATTAGTATTTTTGTGCTGTAGCTGTCCTCTTTTGCAAAGACTTCTGAATCCTTTTGAAAATGTTATACAATGTCAGTCCAGTTTCTGTCAAAATAATTATGTCCTACTTGGTTTATAGACACAGCATACATGGAGAACACACGTCTGCTTTATATGGTACGCTTTCCGTGACATGTGGAAACTGCTGTTGAAATCTATGGCAAATGACAGCACGCAAATAATCCTTACATCTGTGTACAAGCAAACCCACAAGTTTCACAGAAGCTGCTCACATTGGATGTTTTTAGAGTGAGAAAGACAGAAAGAAAATCACATTAGTTCTCATTAGTTTTAATTAAAGCAGTGGATGATTTCCTTATTCCCATTCATACTAAAGTATTTTTTACAACTTGAACAGTTTTTAATAGGATTCAGTTCCCAGTTTTTAAATTAAGCTTTGACTCTTGCTATCCACCATATTTAATTAAAAAACTATAAACAGAGCTGCTTTCAAATAAAAGATTTAGGATCAGATTCAACAAATATTTAATCCTTTAAGCTTAGTGTAAAATCAATGTAAAGGATTGTAAAAGGGATTTAGGAACCAACATGTTTTGGTGAATCTGAGCTATCTTTAAGATTTTCTGAGCTTTCAGAAACAAGATCCCTTTCTGAGAGGCCACAAACTGATAACCTAGGGAAAGTAAACCACTGATCATTTAAAATTCTTTCTTTTGTTATTTCTGAATAAAAATCACAATGAAGATACACAAATAATGTGCTATTTTCATTACAAGCTAGTACCAAGTTAACAATAACCTTTCAGGGACAAACTATAGTTAGAGGAAAGCTCTTAAGAAAGAAAGGAAAAAGAAGGGGGGAAGGAGAGAGCAAATGTGAATGTGGGAAAAAAAGGAAAGAAAATGCTATTAAGCTTTTAGAAGAACTGCTTATGTTCATCCACATGTGAATCCTGAACCAGATATGTCAAAATCAATAGTAATAATAGAACTATGATCATGTGGAAAAATTCTTTGACTGCACTACAGCACTGTAGCATAGGAATGGTAATACATTGAAATCAGCCTCTTTCCAAGATTCAGAAATTTTAAATTAAGTGATAGAAAAAGAGGAGGTCTGAGGATTATTAGAAGACTGAACTACAAGGTGTGATATTTCCCTTAAGTGCAAATCAAATACTGTCTCTGATATAGTAATATGCTCTGTAGAATTATTAAAAAAGGGGGAAAAAAGAGAAGAAAAACACTACAGAATTGTAACACATTGTGCATAAGAATAAGTACTTGTAAAAAACAGTGTTTCTGATGGTATGAATTCAGTATCAGTTCTTAGTCTTACACTTCCAGCATAACTGTGAGTATTTCACATTCATTAGTGGTATAAACTCAGAGTTTGGAGAAGAAATAAATTCCATACTAGAACATCTAGATTTCCATTTCAACTAATTACATGTGGATAAGCATCCTATTTAAACATACAGATGTACTGATATTATATAGACACATAAGGACTTGCACTCATACCATGAGATGGTTACAAGATATATATACTTAGACAGCACACATATAGTCACTTCCATTATTAAGACACTGAAGTTTTCAGATGCTTACTGTCCACATGGAGGATGTTATTACCAAAAGGAGGAACATGGTTTTGGGTTGCTTCCTTCTAAAAAAGCCTGACCCTTATGAAATGACATCTTTGACATTCCTAGTACAAATCTGATGGGGAACAACTATTGGACACAGAGCCATAAAATTGTAGCACTTTCACTAACTTGCTATATAGCTTTACATAAAGTAGTTACTTTATGTAAACTTTATGTGGTTGTGGTCCAGCAAACCATTTCAGCTTATGCTTAAATGACACAGACTCCTCAGCTGTAATACAGTGATAATGGTTATTTGCTGACTTAACTCTTAGGGTATTGTGAAGACCTAGGTAACACTTGCATGGAGCACTGAAGTTGCAGAGCAGGAGCTACAGTGTTGTAACCATTATGACTGTTAAACTTTCCTTAGAACAATGATGCTAAACTTTTTCTATGATGCATGCCAATATGCCTGGCTGCAACAGACTTGGGAACTTTACACTTAGTGGGCATGTTCCCCTCCTGGTGTGTGTCCCCCTCAGTCCTAATCTCCTTACTGTCCACAATCAGGAACCTGGCTAGGCATGGCATTGTCTCCTTCCCACTGATACATCCTCTTTTCTTTCCAAAAGAAAGTAGGGCAGGGAAAAGCAAGGGACAATGAGTCCAGATCACAGAGAGCAGGCATGTTTAGCCAGCTGGATCTGTGAGCTGTGAAGGTCCCTGTGTTGCAGAGAAAGACTCATAGAGACCAGACATAAAGAGCAGGGGAAGAGGCAGTGAGAGACCAGAGCCTGGAACATGTTATTGTTCCTCTGCAATGAGGAAAGGATGGCCCAGTGATGAGTAGGTACTCAAGGACTGCAGCACATGAAACTCATTTATTGTGACCTTAGGGAAATTGTTCTTTGTCCCTTCGAAACAGGGATAATAGTTCTTAAATGGTTCCCAAGATGTTAAGGTTTATGATTTTATCTAGTGTTTTGATACAATGGGAATAGACCCACTGAAGTATCTTAGGCAAACAGGAGCTGTATTTTCCAATTAAACTTATGCAAAAAAATTAAACACTGGTACAAATGAAGAGTCAAACTTGCTTTTTATTTTTGTCTGAATTAAAGTAAATAGTACTTGAGACAATAATGAGATAGACTGCTATGGTTACTAAAAGCGTGCTACTATACCAGCATGGACACTTAACTTCCTTCCTTGTTTAAAAGAAAGAGAAAAGCAAGGCCCCTTTTTCAGCTTCTTTGACATGGCCCAGAAGGCATTAATCTTCTCCTGTAGAGACATACTTTTAAGAGAAAATGGGACTTTATTACCCATACCTACTGAAACTGCTAAAATATTTAGAGACAAGTGAAACTGCTATCTCTGTGATGTCAGAGTCAGTCAGGTACCTGCCTATTACTTACCTACTAGACCAGAACAGTCTTTGAAGAGATTTTATGCAAGCAGCCAGAACTGCTTTCAGATGGATATGACTTAACTTTGAGAAAAGGCTTTTAGCAATTCAGATCTCAATGGCAGTATTTTTGTCTGTCATACATGATGGACTCTGCCTTGAGGTGAAACACAGGTCATGTTTATAAATGGTCTAATCATCATGTTTCAATTAACACCATTTTAAGCACAACTTACTGTCCTTGTCTCAGTTTCCTCTCAACATACAGATGATAAGATCCTGAAAAGGACTGAATATTTTAAAGTCTTCCAAAGGACACCTTGTACAAAGGATGAGATGCTGAAAGTAGAGAAAATGAACCTTCATTTTAGCAGAAAGTGTGCCTTTAAGGCATTAATAACAAATGCTAAAACACCAACAGGAAACTTTTCCAAACTGGTTATGATTAGCTGTTCTAATTCTGTATACCGCCCCAAGGAATTTGAACACCCATTGAAACCAAGGATCTTCCTTTACACAAGGAGACATAAAACATAATCCCATCGACTTTAAGGCAAGTAACTTCCAAGGGATTTGCTACAGCGATTTATTTGCAACAGGTTTGCTGCAATAATAACTTTTCACTGCAAGTACACAATGTCTGTCTTTTGCAAAACACTTCCACTTCATTTTCTATCAGAGGGCCACCAATCCTTCATGCCAGGATTTCATAAAATTAATAAATCTACTTCCATAATCCTTGCTGCTTTTACTGACAAATGTAATAAACTACAGGATGCAAAACTCTGGAAGCCTACTGGGATTTATTTTCCTTTTTTTTTTTTTTTTTCCTTGACAAGCTTTACAGAGTAGCACTTCTGAGACATGCTCATGTGCTGTAAACCTAATCCTTAGCAATTTCCTCTTTTCTCAAATAACCCAAATATTTTATGAATAGTGAAGGATTTCCTTTATCAGACAACACTTTGGGTTTTTTTTGCATGTGAGTTGTTCTAAAGGAAATACACTTTGAAGCAATTGGATGTTCTCAGGTTGACATTCACAAGATACACTCCTAAGGAAATATGTAAAACTTGACTAAGAAGAATGTGTCCTGGAGTTTAAAGACAGTACAAGTGGTGAGAGAAGTGAGGCCAAACCTGATGAGACTTGAGACTAAGGGAGCCTTGTTTTTTCTAACCCCACCGTGGCAGGCATTTCAGTGCTACTTTTTATGGCCATCTCTGTAAAAGATTTGCTTTTCTACTGCAGCAAATCACACATGGATTGATTTTTCAGAGTTGATGAGCCAGTGGGGTCACACAGGCTTCTGATATTTTCTGTTGTTAGTCCTCTTCTCCCCAAAATGTGGGTGATGCCCACTGTTCCTTCTGTAACAGAAGGTTTTGCCATATTCATAGAACAACTACACTTATGTGCCTGTCTTCTTCAGCTAGGCCTGCATCTCTGCCTCCCTTCTCTAAATTGACCCCATCCTTTGGCTGCTGTAGTTTCAGTTGGCAAGTGTGTTAGTGCACACACACACACACATATGCCTACAGTGATATTAAGTACCTTTGTGGAAACAATTCCTCAATGCAAAGTTTACTGTAGCACTGATCCATCTGCTAAAATTTCTGATTTTTGCTGCAGAAAGAGCAGTACAACTGGAATACAGCTGTTAATGAAAAAGCCAGCACACTGGTTCCTATCACCTTCCTGCTCCCCCACATAATGGCTGCAATCACAACTCTGCCTCATCCTTCTGCTGCTGAGAGACACCCTTGATTTGCCTGGGAAGTGGGGAATAGGGCAAGGTAAGCACAACTACTCCATTATTTCTTGTTTATTCTAAAAGGACCAATAAAGGGATAAACACAAATCTTGGCTGAAATAACTGTGAGGAAAAATGGTTGAGGATTTTTTTGACATTTGTTTACCTACAGGAAGTCTTAAGATAGTCTAAAACTCACTCCTCAGCAAGAAGAAAAAATGCTCAAAATTTCCTTAAACTGACAAGCAACATTTAAGAAACTAATCAAATTGAAACAATTTTCATTTTGCTACACATCCAGCTCCAAATCAAATATTACAGGAGCACTGAAAATCTCAAGAAAATGTCCCATGAGGCACAGAAAACAATTAGCGGGCAAAAAAGGAGAAGCATTCAGCACACCCCTCACTCTAGAAGTCCAAGCCAATTACAGTGGAAATAGTCAGTGATTCAGCACAAAGGTTCCTTGGCAGACTAGTGAGGAAAAGGCAAGACTCCAGCTGGGTCACTCAAAGAAAAAAAATGCAATAGTGCATCATAAGGGCAGGATTAGAGTTTGCAGCCCTTAAAAAGGGGGACATTTAATTCAGTTCATGTCATCCCTAAAAGGACCTTCTTCATTTATATTTGCTTCTCAAACCCACAAGCCTAAAGTTCCCATTCGAAGTGGTTTGTTATCATAGGGTCATAGAGTTCTGCAGCCATCAAGGGCCTCTCTCACAGCTCAACTCAAAGAATGACATATTTCTGGAGGGGTGGATCTGATACTTCTGGGGAGGAAAGAGTCCAAACCAAAATTTCACCATCAGGGATTCTGTCATGAGTTTTCCTAAAAGGAAGAGTGGAGTCAAAAGGAGGAGCTTCAGGTAATTGCTCTGAGTAGTATGTTGAAGGAGTCTTTAACTTAATTGATAGAAGAAATAATCAGAAAAGGAAGCTTGGGATTTGTTTGGTTTGGTTTGGTTTTTCTTCTTTTTTTCTGAAAGGGGAGCCAAAACTTTGGTTACTATCAGAGAGGAGACAGGATAAGACACAGACCTTCTATCTGCCCCAAGCTGATCACTCTTCAGTTCTTTAGTATGCATGAACCATTCTTAAAATTAATCTGGGGAGAGCTAGAGATTACAAAAAAAGATAATGGAGAAGATAAAATAGGGGAAGGAACAACAAAAACCTGTGGGAGTACAGAGCTATGGAAGCAAAAAAAAGGAGTTGAATGGTTAGAGCAGAAAATAATAGAGAGCAGGAGGAGCAGAGGAGAGTTTCATGTTAAAAGTGATGAAAAGGTAACTGAGATGCTTATCAATGAGATTCAGAAGAAATGTTGATGGAGCAAGAAGATGGCAGATATGAAGCAGACATCACTTGTAGCTGAGGAAGTTCATATGATCACAAGAATTTTTCATAATGTGCTTGGCCAACTGTGGCTGACTCCATGAATAATGCAGCTAGGAACAAGGGTAAAATAACTGAGCTAAGGGACAGTGTGGTAGGAGCCAACAGCTGATTTGACAAAAGACAGCAAAAAGAAAAAAGGCTAATTTGAATGGATTAAGTCTGAAAAAAGTCAACTGCATGGGCTTGAGCTTCACTGATGGACAACATGATAAAGAAGAGGAAAGCAACTTCAAGAAAGATTCTCAACTTCCTCTGCAATCATAAGGTCTCATCCAAGAAGAACAGCTTTTAGCAATGAATTTCTCTTAAAGATAAAGCTGCAGACAGTAAAAAATATATCCTTTAGGAATATTTTAAAAGCATATGTATGTATGATCTTATTTGCTTAAAAATAACAAGATGCAGTTAAAATAAAAGCTTTTGCTGTTTTTTCAAAAAAACCCCACAACTCCATGTCTTCTAACCCTTTTCACCATAATAGAACCATGACATACCACAATACAAATACTGTTCATGCAAAACTATTGTCCTTACAGTGATACCAATGGTGCCAGAAGTGTGAGGTTCATAAATTTTACTATACAGCTGGAAGAGTATGTGCATATGTTACTGTTCCACAGCACTCATATAAAACATTTAGAAAAGAATCATTTTAAGATGATACTGTCAATTTTTAAATAATGCTAGATCTCTTTTTTGTTTTCCCATAGCATTGTTTCAGATAACACCTGGCAATACCGTAATTGAAAGAGAACAAGGGATTTATTTCCTACTGCTCCAACACCGACTGCCTTCAGAAAACAGGTTTCACGAGGGCTTTCAGATGAGGTTGTGGAATCTCCATCCTTGGAGGTTTTCAAGACTCAACCAGACAAAGCCCCAGGTGACCTGGTCTGAATTTAGCGCTGAGCCTGCTCTGGCCAGTGGGATTCTGGGACGCAGAATGTTCGGTATAGACGATTTCAGTATTTCTCTCCTGGTAGTCAATTTTAGCAAGAGGCCCCTAGTCAAACAGTGTGTTCATGACTTACTTCAGCAAGTAAGATTAAAGAACATGTAAAGGTAAACCTGGTATTTGAACAACTTCACTTGATCAAGGAATGAGACTGGGAAACTCAGTATCTGACACAGGGAAATAGGATAAAAACTCACAAAAACTAGCAGGAGGGATCACAAGTAGGCTTCATCAGTGTTGTATTCGGTATTAGTCAGTATTGCACTTGTCTTTCATATGAAAGATTTTAAACATGGTGCTACATAACTTTCAATAAGATTCAGTTCTACCTGCAATGTATTAGATTAACTGACTAGGCTTCAGATTGGCTTTTGCAATCAAATGTCTCATAACAGTCTCCCTTTCATTGGGGAAAATGTGAAACATGGCCTAAAGTTTTCCGAGGTATCATGGAAAGATACTATCTTGACTCTCAAAAGGTTTATGGTCTGCAGTTCTCTCCCCTTTGCATGGGGGAAATCAGAGTGGGTGAAGCATCTTGCTAACAACAAACTGTGGTTGTGAAGACCTCCTGGGTGTCCCTGTCTCATCCTTCATTGTATGGTTTAGGCCTGTTTCAACAGGCTTGGTTTCAATCAGGCCAGTAAGCAATGTCTAAAAATCAATACCCATGTAAGAAGCACCTCAAATCTGACATGCAAAAATCACTTTTGAAAAACTCACAGTGTTTTACATATACTAAATACTTGCAAACCTGAGAAAAACAGAAAAATGTAAACCATAAAAAAATGATAATTTTTCAGATTTTCTGTCTGCTTATGGATTTACACTGCCCCTGCAATATGCCACAAGCATTAAACTTTCAATTGGAAGCAAATGAGAACAATTCTCAGCCATCTCTCTTTTATAAAAACCATTCAATCATTTGTAATATTTTTTGACCAGTAAATAATAGAGCTGCTTCACTGAGCTATTTAAGTCATATTACTTACAGCTGGAGAAAAATGAGGAACAGTTATTTTCTAGGGAGGCCAAAAAATACGATACACTCATGCAAACTAAATTAGATTAGGATTTTTTTGCCATTGGTTTGAGAAGATAAAGGATAACCTTTTCAACTTTTACTTTGCCTGGCATTGCATTTATATTTTCAAATGAAAGATCTCGAACACGGAACTTCAAGAGTGTTAATAGGTTTCAGTCCTATCACCAGTGCGCTGAGACTAAATACAGATGGAACTACTGCAATATTGCTGTAGTTGGAATGTCCATGCAGAGTCTTTTAAAACAGCATTCAGTGGCACTTAATCTTTTCTTAATCATGTGGTGTCAAATTATACACCACTGTGCAAAGGCTTGTTAAACAGACTACTGAGAAAGCATCTTCGCAGATTTATTTTATTTTTTTTTAGCAGGGGTTGGGGGAGAGAAGGTAAATCCGCAGCTTTGACATTTTCCTATACAGTCTCACTGCTCCCCTCCTGTGTGCACTAAATAAATACCTTCTCAGTGGCTGCAATAATGACAGCACCCAGACGTGTAGGTATGAGCTGGAGGTAGGACCTGACAAAGGTCCATTGCTCATGTTGGTCCTGAACATATACCTCTTCTCAGAGAGCACTTGGCAGAGAGATATTTCAGCTACCTGCTTGTACCATTATTATTGTTTTTCAAATCCTGCATTTTGACCTGATACTTACATTGGATGAAATCTGATCACTGCACAGCATGTCTCAGCACAGCTTCCCCACAGGCAATAGAGCCTTGTTAATAAACAAACAGGGCTACTCTCCAGTAATGGTCAATTCCTATGCTGCAATGCTTGCAGAATCACCACCAAGGGGTTTGGGAAGAAGAAGAAAAGTTAAATAAGGGAAGCATAGTGAATCCATTGTATTCTGAACCTCCTGCCATTTTCCATCACTTTCTCATTAAAAAATGGAACACTTGAAAGCATCTTCAGAGTACATACTTATTTTGAGTTATTGCTAATGTTTTTAATCTAGACAGAGGCTCAGCTGAACCAAGAACTGCACAATTAGAAGAAAACAAATCTTAATTTGAAGAGTTTACAGGCTGAACTTACACTATTGAACTGATAACAGTAAAGAGCCTCAAAAATACAGCAAAAGATATCAAAATACATTTATTAAAATGAAAGGTGGAATAAATAGCTGGAAAATGTTCAGGTTTTCAGCATAATCCAAGGTCTATGCTAAACCATCAGACAGAACTTGCTCTTTGCACCTCACACTATTCCCAAACAGATAGCTTTATGGGAGAGTTACAGAATATATTGGCAAATTACCCAGGAGGTAACAGACAGACATCTAGCCTTTCTCTCCTGCATCTTTTAATTTCACTAACAGAAGCAACTCAGGAGTTTCTCAGAAACCTACTCTTCAGTGAGTAACTAAAATATTCATAATAAATTTCACCAAAGAGCTGCGACCATTTGCTGTATGCTGACTAGTATTGTCTCAATGCTTCTTCACACTCTTTATCAATTTGTTTCCTCCTGTATTACCCTTAAGATTACAAACTCCATGGGGAAGGGTCTACTTTTTTATTCTATTTGATTTAAGCTTAGGGAACAGCACATATGGGCATCTGATCTCCAAACATATATATTATAATGAATATATCAAGAACTTCACTACCACAACTAATTTGTCCTATACAGAATTCAGATTTCTAAGTTAACTTCCTCACCAATTTCATGTCAATAAACTATATTCTCTAATTAGAAATGTTTCATATCACTGTATTTAAGAACAGCCAGAAGCTCTGAAAGGTTTAAGTAATGAGAAAAAAATCCCAGAGAGGCTACTTAACTGCACTGTAGAAACTAGCTGACACGTTACAAGAAACATCCATCTTGCTCTAACAATAGATAATCAGTTTTAGATCCTCTCTTCTGGGCCTTCTACCTCTTAGAAACTTATAGCAAATTAAAGGTGTAAATTCATTAAAGATCTCTATGTCTGAGGACATTAAAGAAGTAAGGCTTGCTCCATTATATCTTAAAGTAGAAATTAAGGTGTTTTTCCAAGAGCATGAGAAGTCAAAAGTACAAATTATGGCATGCTCATTTAAAGAGAGACCATCTTTCTCTGATCAGGCAACCCAAATGTATGCAAGAAACTACACTGTAACAGTTACAGTGAGTCTTAGTAATTCTGATCTCTGTGTATGAGCAATGTATATAAATTAGTTAATAATGCACATTGTATATGCAACCTCAATTAATTGTTTGCCTAGTAACAATTTGGAATATCAGGGAAAAATAATATCTCTCAGCTGTGGTGCTGGCTGTGGTTTCAGTTTGTTTTGCTTTTCCATTAGGAATCTGGTATTTGTGGCTGACATTTTTATTGCATTAATGGCAGGAAACAATATGAAAAGAATGCAGACAGAAGTGGAAAGCATTAACAGAAACATTTAGACCCATTGCAGGGACATTCTAATTATGATGGTGAGTAATAGACATGTAGCGGAAAGGGCCAGGTTCAATAAATGTTCATGGAATGAGCTTCACACTTTAAATTTGAGTTTCAAGTCTAAAAAGCTGAAGACTTGCAAAATGCTAATGAATGTTTGTTCTTTGTAGCACTGTACTGGATATGGGCCCCTTCAGCTCTGCAAACTACAAAGTACAACAGCATGAGACAGCAAAAAAATTAAAGCCATAGTCTAAGTTGTATCATCACACAGCTTCATTGAAAAGTCTGATTATTAAAAAATACCTAGGGCTCAATCTCCAATTTAAGGTGCTGTTGGTTGTTTTAAGCTGTTTGTCTTTGCAAACACAGTTTGCGTTTCTGGCATTTGCAGTTAAAGGCTGAGGCATGATGAAAATTCGGGGTCAATGTGTCATGCTCAATTTGTTGTTATAATAAGAAGCACAGTATATTCTGTACTAATAGCATTTACTCACTGCCATTTTTACTTTCATTAACAAGCAACAACAAAAACAACATCACTGTTTAGTTTTACTCGAAGATGCAACAGATTTTGCCATTTGCTGGGAAACTGAATACATCAAAAAAACTTATCAGAGAATTTATGTACAGTTGGAGATGTATCTAGCTTTGTCTTATTAAATGAGGACCAGATCTAACCACCAGTAAAGTTAACAGAAGACTTACCCTTACACTTCAGCAGGCATTGGATTAAAGCATTGTTTTTCGGTGAGTCACAATTTGCTACAGCTGTCATTTTATCAATGTTGCAGACCTTATTTGTGCATTTCAATACATGTTTTCTTTTTCTTTTGAGCTTTGGAAGTTTTCTTGTGGGCTGGGAAGGATGGCTTTTTCAGGAACTGATGTATTTAAAAATTCTTTTTTGAAGGCAACTGAATGTGAAATATATTGACCTAAATGTAATGATCTTCACAGCTCAGCTGTGAAGGATAGCAGCTAAACTCTGTACAGTGACTGCAGTTGGGTCCTACAAACATTGGTACATGTGAGTAACTGTACATATTGACCCTTTCCATAGGTTCGATGGGACTACTTGCTTCAGTAGTTACTGATGTGCATGGCTGTTTGCAGGATCAAAGCCCCACTATGAAGCAGAAAGAAAACATCTCCTTGGAGGGAGCTATCAAACAGCAGATACATGAGGGGTGAGGAACAAAGACATATTTCAAGATGAGGTACTGCACTGAGAGTAGATGAGTCATGGAAAAGACGCTAAGTGATTCATTAATACTAGAAGCTTAGCCAATAAAGAATGCCCAAATATGAAACTAATGACTGTGCTTTTACAATACTACCAAACTATTTGCTTTTGTAAACTTAACATAGGAATAATTTTCTCCCATTTTGAAAATTCATTATGCAATTAGTTGTCACTTTAATAAACTGTATGCACGGCTGTGATAACTGTTGCTCAAAATACTGAGGACTTTACAGTTTTTGTTTTAAAAAAGAAAAACACTAGGAACTTCAAGTCCTGCCAATTTTTCCTCCCTGCCAAGTCCTATTAGCATAAATGAACGGTTTATTTTAAGAAATGCCTGATAAATTACTCTACACAATCAGTAATGAGGGTACTGTCAGCAAAGGAGAATCATTTCCAAAATTTACTTGGCACAAATGAGTGGCTGACTAGCTCACAATCATGTTACATGGCCTGAGGCCCTGTTTTATTCCATAAATCTGACCACTTCAGGGTGAAAATTAGTGATTCTGTAGAAAAGGTAGCTGGGCAAGCCTGTTCTGTTTGTTTATTTTCTCATTTTTTTTTAAAATTAACACATTCAAACTGTATGTAGCACTACTCCTATAGCTTCTTTTTTTTTTGGCAGACTGAAGCTGCATCTTAAAATTATTGTCATAGGTCTTATATTAAAATTACACATCTTTTTCCTATCACAAATTACAAGAAAAAAAAACATAAAGCCAAGAAGGATACAATGTCTTAAGAAAAAATGAGAGGCCATGAGCCTCCATCCTGCTTCAGTCAGTCTCTTAACATGAGTGTGCTATCTAACAAATAAATTCTCTCTCCTTTTTAGAATATAGTTTCAAAAGTAGAGAGGAATCCCTTGGCACGGATTATTATGTCAATTAGCAACTGAAGCCAATAATCATTCATCATCTCTTCTAAACATTCCCTGGTAAAAGTCCCTAAATACTTTACTCGTCATTGCTATGGAATTCATTACATTAAAGCAGGGGGAAAACCTTTCAAAGAAATAATTTAAGATTAT
Organism: Buteo buteo; assembly: GCF_964188355.1. NCBI lineage: Eukaryota > Metazoa > Chordata > Aves > Accipitriformes > Accipitridae > Buteo > Buteo buteo. Next base: position 50,259,607 of record NC_134172.1, on the reverse strand, counting down.
AAGATTTTAAAAAAAGGCCTAAGAAATCATTTATGCTCCCCTCTCCCACCACTGCAAATTATTTCCAATTGTCATTCTTTTTTTTTTTTAAACTCTATTGTTAATGCTTTGTCCAGCCTACTTTTACAAGTCCCAAATGATAGTTTTCCAACACTCCCCTTGAAGACCAATTGACTGGTTAAAAAGTTTTTTATTAAAATTTTTGGAATATTTCTAGTAGGGTTGGTTTACTCTAAGTTAGAATACTAGATCAGAACCTTCTGTGTCCCGTAATAGGATACAAAAGTGTCTAATATAGTTTAATCTGCACACACCTTGTGTATCATGTGCCAAGTTCTTCACCTCTAACCATACATTAAATATACGGTTAAACATTCATATCCAAGTACAAGGTCTAATACAATATGAATACACTATATAAAGTACAGATGAAGAGGGAAGGTCCCACAAGTCTTATGAAGTTTCATAGTAAAAGGATACACATCGACTGCCTCCCAAGAGGTCTGCTGTGAATCCCTCTCTGCTTGTCAATGCACAGCTGTGGTACTGTCAGTGAGATGTTGCACTACCTGCCTTTCGACAACACAGCGAAGGGTCTGGAGAGCTGAGCAGATGGCCCTGAGCTGCAGGAGAGCACTGAGCAGATTGACTTCTGGAGCTGAACCGAAACACTGATGGACAGATCCAGAGTATGAGTTCTCCATACCACATCCAAAGGTATCCAGAACTACTATTAAATCCAGGGTGCAAGCAGATGCCAGCACAAAGCACAGTGGACTAGCAATCATAGCACTTCAAGGCTTTGTTCAACAAAGAGGTTCGGTCCTGAGATGACTGTGAGCCATGAGACCACTCTCTAGCAAGGTTTGCAAGGATAGTTTCCCTTCTCTGGGAGAGGGATTTTAGCCATGGTAAAGTTCTCAGCCCAAGAAACTTACATGAGTTAAAATGTAGCCTGATGTTTCAGAAAGGCTTATCTCTGCATAAGCGTAACTGTGTGAAACAGCAAGAAAAGACGTATTCAGAGACTCTGAAATCTCTCAAGCTTTCTCGCTTTTCCATATTAAGTTGATTCCAGGCAGCTGCCTAATGAAATGATTCTTTCTCCAGAGTGGGGTTCTGAACACATAAATTTACTTAACCTGCATGAAGCACATACCACATGTTTTCTGCCAGAAAGAGCACTGAGGACCAACAAAGCAAACCTGCCAGGTCAGACACCTTCCTGGAAGAAGGTTGCATCTCATCTCTTGGATTTGATCAGAAGGGAGAAATGTTTTTCACTTTTGGGGTGTTATTCTGATGTTGTAAAGGGTACAGAAAGAAAGCAGAAACAAATCTGAAGTGCCTCTAGGGATAAATTTTTATTTTCTCTATTTTTATGTGAGACTTGTATAAACAGCTTATGGGTACACCGGACAGGAATGGGGGAATGTCTACTCCACACCAGTGTTGTGTCCTCCCGCAGCTACAGCTGTACAGTCACCAGTTCTGACCACAGAAAACCTTCAGAACAGCCTGCAGAACAGTTCTGCTGAAACTCAATGAATCCAGAGTGTAAGTTAATATTGCCTTTGCCATGGCCATAGGTATTTTTATTTCAGTTTTCCTTCAAGCAAACTACAACAACTTTTGAAAAAAATGAGTGTATTGGTTTTATGTGGCAAGGTTTTGGTAGCAGGGGGGGTTACAGGGGTGGCTTCTGTAAGAAGCTGCTGGAAGCTTCCCCTGTGTTCGAGAGAGAGCGAGCCCATACCAGCCGGCTCTAAGACGGACCCGCCGCCGGCCAAGGCCGAGCCAATCAGTGATAGTGGTAACGCCTCTGTGATAACATTTTTAAGAAGGAAAAAAAGTTGGGAGAGTGAGAAACAGCCGCGGGAGAGAGGAGTGAGAATATGTAAGAGAACCCTGCGGACACCAAGGTCAGTGAAGAAGGAGGGGGAGGAGATGCTCCAGGCGCCGGAGCGAAGATTCCCCTGCAGCCCGTGGTGAAGACCGTGGTGAGGCAGGCTGTCGCCCTGCAGTCCAGGGAGGTCCACGGTGGAGCAGATCTCCACCTGCAGCCCGTGGAGGACCCCACGCCGGAGCAGGTGGGTTCCCGAAGGAGGCTGTGACCCTGTGGGAACCCCGCGCTGGAGCAGGCTCCTGGCAGGACCTGCGGATCTGCAGAGAGAGGAGCCCGTGGAGCAGGTTTTCTGGCAGGACTTGTGACCCCGTGGGGGACCCACGCTGGAGCAGTCTGTTCCTGAGGGACTGCACACTGTGGAAAGGACCCATGCTGGAGCAGTTTGTGAAGAGCTGCAGCCCGTGGGAATGGCCCACGTTGGAGACGTTCATGGAGGACTGTCTCCCGTGGGTGGGACCCCATGCTGGAGCGGGGGAAGAGTATGATAAGCCCTCACCCTGAGGAGGTGAAGCGTCAGAAAATAACGTGTGATGACCGTAAACCCCATCCCTGTCCCCCTTGTGCCGCTGGGGGGGCTTGGTGGAGAAATCCGGGAGTGAAGTTGTGCCCGGGAAGAAGGGAGGGGTGGTGGGAAGGTGTTCTGAGATTTCGTTTTATTTCTCATTACCTTACTCTGGCTGATTTGTAATAAATTGAGCTAATTTTCCCTAAGCTGAGTCTGTTTTGCCCGTGACGGTAATTAGTGAATGATCTCTCCTGTCCTTATCTCGACCCGCAAGCTTTATGTTATATATTTCTCTCCCCTGTCCAGCTGAGGATGGGGGAGTGATAGAACTGCTTTGGTGGGCACCTGGCATCCAGCCAGGGTCAACCCATCACAACGAGATTTTGAGCTTCTGTTAGCATCAAGATTACACTAACTTCTTTATTTTACTTGCCTTGGTATTGCTCATTTACTTTGATTTTGATTTTGCGTGGGTACTATCTTTAGATTTCTCTGCTACTAACTTGAGCCTTTAGTTTTTGCTATTGCCGCAAGCGGATTTTTGACCATTGGGCCAGACCTGTTCACCTACACAATGGTATCAAATCATTGACTTTTTTCACCGGTTTTCACTAATTCATTGCACTGTCTATTGTTTCCCTTTTGCACTGCAGACTTGATTTAGCTGTGTCAAGGTAAAAACTAGAAAGGGAGATGGTAGAGGGAAGGGGAAGAGATGCTGGAATGTGTTAGTTGAACAATGAAAAGTAAGGACTACTCAACCGTACTGTTCTTGTTAACAAGCTTTTCATTGCCAATTCGACCCTCCTGTTGCTCTTTGAGCACCCAGGCTTGTGTGACCTATTCTGTGCTAAATTGTTTGAAATCTGCTGCCAAGCATGTTTTGTTTTCAGACAGTCTCTGGTACTCCAGGCCTTGCAAAATATGCTTTTAGACAAGCCTCAACTCCTGTCACAGTCTTTGCTCGTATGTCCTCCAGCAAGCCTTACAGCAATTGCAGCAGTAAGCTTGTCTGACCATCAGAACAGGTTTTATTCCTTTTTTCTTGCTTTGCATTTTTACCTGGGCCAATATTTCATGAAGCTGTTCAGTCTCCTGTTGTCAGTCAAAAGTCTGAGCACCTCATATTGCTCTTTCTTTGCTCCCACTTGGACATACATGTTTGGTTGACAAACTGCCCAGCTCATTTCATGCAGACCTTTATCAGTAGGTCTGAAGTATATATACTTCAGGCTTGCTGTAACACCCTCTAAGCATTCTAGGACTGCTGTTCAGTCCCCTTCAAACAAAATCCCATTTTGCATGTATGGCTCATCCCCGACAGGTAAACCGGAGTAACTTCTGGTGGCAACTGCAACTACTCCTTCAGACTGCCATGGTTGGTACACAAGCCAATTTACTGCCTGCTCTTCAGAGGACTGTCTGAAGCCTACCATTTTTGTTCCATAAAATCATGTCTATTGTATTCTGGAAGACATGTCCTGTTCAGTGCATCTACCACAGGCAGCAATTTTCTTCAGAAGTACCTTATTTTCAGATCATACTGCTAAAGTTTTAAGAAGAAACAAGACTGAGTACAAACCCACAGTTTTGTCCGGGTTCCTTCTAGCGGATTTTGGACAAACAAGATAGGTGATAGCAGTGCTAGCTAGTGCTGAAAGGTGAATTGCAGGAACTGCACTTCAGAAAGCATGGTTCTGTGTTTCCTTTTTATTTTCTGTCCTTAAGTAAATGTTCTGGGCTGCTTGGTTTGCATTAGCACTGCTTCTAACCTCCTTCAGACCAAAATAATGTTGCTCTGGCTACCCTAACGAGTCTTAGGAGCAGTCCCTGCCTTCTGATTTTGCTCCCTGTTTTGAAGACCTCTCATGACTCTAGAAAAAAATCACTATGGCTAAAAGTGATTGAGCTGCCTTTTCCAGGGTCTTGCTGCCACCTCCCTAGATGTCAACTAAGAGAGAACAACAGTTTTTCTCAAGTTCTACATGTCTACATTCAATTTCATATTTTGCTTATTACATAGTGACATTGACTGTCTCTTTTGTCAGATCATTAATTTTTAATAGCTCTGTCACCAGCTTCAAGCCACATGTCTGGGAATCCTTCCCAGCTTCAATTTACATTGGAACACCTTAGATGTTGGGCCCAGGTTAAAAGAATTTACACCAGGCGATTATCTTCCAAAAGGTGTAGTCAGTGTTGTCACACAGCTCATGGACTCATTTACCACAATGTGGTAAAACTCAGTCTTAGCCTCACAGTGATGTTAAACAGATAATAGATTATACAGTCTATTATGTATTAGTGGTGATAAGCAGCAACTTCTTTACAATAATATATTTAGTGGTTTGGTTAAATGAAGATCCTCAGTTTACTCCAAATTTTCCTCAGCATTAATTAGGCACCTGAGTCATTCTCTGAAAGTTTCAATGGATATAATGATGTCATTTCTTAGCAGAGTTATCAACTTTTTCTTATTACTCTGCCATTATGAACAAAACTGAATTTTAGTAATCACATTCTATGGGGGCTTATTTCTAACTTCCACTTGATTTCTGTGTGTCTGGTTCTTTGAAATACAATCTTATATTTGCTGAAAATGCTTGAGAAAGCACACAGTGACCACTCTCCTCTATCATGCTCAGGAAATTATGAACTTGCACATGTAACATATCTTGATTTTCAGGATTCTTCTCCACAGGCTGCATTTGCTCTTTGACTTCAAATACCTGCATCATGAATACCTGATTCTAATCCTCCAGATTAATGTTGCCACTAATCAGCTTGGTAGAATTAGGCTGCTGATGGCTTCACCATCCAACTGGAGTCAACTGATTAAGACCTGATAGAATAGTTCCGAAAATGAACAGAATAGCTGGCATCCTTCTGTGAATTTAATTTCTCTGGATCTATGTAAGGCAGCCAGCAGACATGTTTCTTTTAACTGTAATCTCTATGTTCTCCATCTCTATTACCACTTTTTATATTTCCTGAGCTGCAACACAATGGACAGAAAGTCTTGCTACGCTCTCTGCTTTTTACATGTTTTTGCAGGAGCCAGACAGTTTTATTTCTGTCTTCTGAATTGTTTCTCTCAGTGCATACCCTGCACCATGATGCCTGCATCCCTAGTCAGTCTGTCTTTGTCCTGCTTCCTAGTTTCCTTTAGTTTGACCATGTGAACTTGTTCTTCACTGATAAAGCTGTTTTGATCCTTTTCCTAGACAGTTCAGCTGCCCTTCCCATTTGAAGAAATTTCTTTTTCTTTCAACAGCTTCTCCTGTATGCTAGAATCATTTGCCCCATTGTCCTGGTTTCAGCTGGGATAGAGTTAACTGTCTTCCTAGTAGCTGGTGCAGTGCTATGTTTTGAGTTCAGTATGTGAAGAATGCTGATAACACTGATGTTTTCAGTTGTTGCTCAGTAGTGTTTAGACTATAGTCAAGGATTTTTCAGCTTCTCATGCCCAGCCAGGGCACCTGACCCAAACTGGCCAACGGTGTATTCCATACCATGTGACGTCCCATCTAGTTTAGGAACTGGGAAGGGGGGGGCAGGGTTGCGCCGCTCGGGGACTGGCTGGGTGTCGGTCGGCGGGTGGTGAGCAATTGCCCTGCGCATCATTTGTACATTTCAATCCTTTTATTACTACTGCTGTCATTTTGTTAGTGTTATCATTATCATTATTAGTTTCTTCTTTTCTGTTCTATTAAACAGTTCTTAACTCAACCCAGGAGTTTTACTTCTTTTCCTGATTTTCTCCCCCATCCCACTGGGTGGGGGGGGAGTGAATGAGCGGCTGCGTGGTGCTTAGTTGCTGGCTGGGGTTAAACCACGACACCCATATATGTTTCTGTCTCTCATTAAGCAATCTTTTATATCTCCAAAAGTACATGTGGATGTCAGAGTATGTGACTGTAAGGCAAGCATCTATTCCTCCTGATTCTTCGGTTCAGATAAAAACACAGTCACATTCCTTCTAGGGTCACAGTATATCAAATACTTTTTATCAGCTGCTACAGTGTTTTAGGTATTATTAGTACCAACAATGTCTCATTCACTTCTCTTTTTCACCAAGCAATAGTAGAAATGTTTTAATCATACTTGTCTCATCTTTACCCTCCCAGTCAATGCTTTATTCAGTATATAATAGTACTGTTATGTTTGGATAAGGATTTTTTGTATGGAAATTCAGCTTTATTAGTAAAGTTACTGTCTCATGGCTGTTCATTGCCTCATGGCTGCTTGTTTTTTGTCTTTAAACCTCTTGCTTTATTTGTCTTTCAGTAATGCTTTACTCTTGCTGCCTCACCCAGCTGACTGTTGTATTGCACCGTTTTTTGCTGCATAAGGGGTAATAAAATGAGAGTGCCCTACGTTTTAAAGTCCAGTGGTACTCTATTGAGAGAATTACCTGCAGAGATCCTTTAACTGCCATTAGCAACCCATCCACAAGCACACAAACTAGCTCTTTGATGATTTCTCCACATCTCTTTTTCCTGTTAAGATCAGTGCTTCTCTCTGCCAGCTCCATGTCTTGCTCAGCAAGGATAAACTTGAGAATGCCAGAAAGTAAGAATCTAATGAATTTCTCTATACTGGTAAAGTAACAAAAGACTGCATTACACGACATGCCGCCTCACAACAACTGCTGTCTTTATGCCATGGAGGCTGCCCATTCTCTCTTAAGAATGCAAGTATTCCAACCACTTATTTTAAACTAGTTGCTGAGAAAAATGTTTTAATACTTATACAAAGCACTGAAAGCTGAGTGTAGGATGAACTGCAGAAGAACAACTCCCCTGCAACAATAAGACAGAGTTTGTGCCATTCATGACCTTGAACACTGCAGCCAGAACCAAGGGGTGAAGCCAATGTACAATGTTACTGATTGTTGACAGCCTCTAGGACAAGCAGAATAAAAGGACAGGGGAAAAAAATCCCCCAAAGATCACTTTCTTTTTCAGCTATTTGTGCATGAGCTATTCTGCCTGCCTATAATTTCTATGACCTCCAAGCCTCCCTACAATTATGAATACCTATTGTTGACTTAATTGGCAGAATAACAAGAAACATCTGCCAAACAAACCCAGTTTCTTAATCTCTGCTGGTCTTGGACACATTATGACTGTAGAGGAAGAATAATGTGTTTTGTCTCTATGAACAAGCCCGGACTGGATGCTTTCATAGTTCAGGGAGCCATTTCCAGTGTACATCAGAGAAACAATACACAACAGAGATTTCACAAAGGATGTCTTGTTGTCAGGTGCCCAACTCACATAGCCCATGAAATATTTCCATAACACTAATGCTAGTATTGAAGGACAGAATTAAATTGATGACAGAAAAAGGTCTTTTTTGCTAGTAAATAAGTTTGAAGGGAGCAGGGTGGACAGACAGGTAGACAGAAGATATAAGGAAGATGTAAATTAAGATGTTTTGAGAAGAGAAGAGAAGAGAAGAGAAGAGAAGAGAAGAGAAGAGAAGAGAAGAGAAGAGTTGAGTTGGAAGTGACTTACAACGATCATCAAGTCCAACTGCCTCACCACTTCAGCTGGCTGGTGGAGGGCTGGATCTGCTGGTCGTCACTGCGTGGAGCTGGACTCCAGCAGGCTACTGATGGGCAAAAGCCTCATTATCATAGAATCACAGAATGGTTTGGGTTGGAAGGGACCTTCAAGACCACCTATTTCCAACCCCCTTGCCATGGGCAGGGATACCTTTCACTAGACCAGGTTGCTCAAAGCCCCATCCAACCTGGCCCTGAACACTTCCAGGGATAGAGCATCCACAACCTCTCTGGGCAACCTGTTCCAGTGCCTCACCACCCTCAAAGTGAAGAACTTCTTCCTTAGAGCTAATCTAAATCTCCTCTCTTTCAGTTTAAAGTCATGACCCCTTGTCCAATCACTACATGCCCTTGTAAAATGTCCCTCCCCAGCTTTCTTGTAGTCCCCCTTTAGGTACTGGAAGGCTGCTATAAGGTCTTCCCAGAGCCTTCTCTTCTCCAGGCTGAACAACCTCAACTCTCTCAGCCTGTCTTCACAGGAGAGGTGCTCCAGCCTCCTGATCATCTTTGTGGCCCTCCTCTGGACTCACTCCAACAGGTCCATGTCCTTCTTATGCTGGGGACCCCAGAGCTGAATTCAGTACTTAGGTGGAGTCTCAGAAGAAAGGAGTAGAGGGGCAGAATCACCTCCCTCAACCTGCTGGTCATGCTCCTTTTGATGCAGCCCAGGATATGGTTGGCTTTCTGGGCTGCAAGTGCATATTGCTGGGTCATGCTGAGCTTCTCATCAACCAACACCCCCAAGCCCTTCTCCGCAGCGCTGGTGTCAATCCACTCATCGCCCAGCCTGCATCTGTGCTTGGGATTGCCCCAACCAATGTGCAGGACCTTGCATTTGGCCTTATTGAACTTCATGAGGTTTGCACATCTCTCAGGCTCCACCCTTCATGCTTTGCTGTCATCAAATACAGGAAACAGTGAAGTTCATGATCAGGTCTTTTGAATTGAGACCGCAGAAAACCATCGTTCAAGAAATTAGTTTCCTTGTCCACATCATATTCTGGACTTCATGGCATCCATGAGGCAGAAAAAGCTCTATCTCATGGTATAGTTCTACACCCCCATCTTCCCTACCAGCTGAAGCTCTGACAGAAGAGCTATCCCCTACATCAATAAATACTGCGCGAAGAACTGCAGGGTAGAAATAGGTAACACAATGTCAGGTGGAGCGCCATGAGATTCTCCTCCAGTTTGGTAACACTGGAGTAGGCAAAAGTTCCTGGACGCATGAGGAGATCACAGGATAACTATGAGCCATGAATGTGATACGGACAAATGCATTCTTTTGTGTCCGGCAAGGAAGGCAAGCATTATGCAAAGCTCTGGTGAGACCTCGGCTGTACCAGTGTGGACATTTCTTATTCCTCAGGTTCAAGAAGACAAACTCTGCCTGGGATGAAGGCAGACAAAGACTAAGCAGTTGATTAGGGGCATGGAGAACCTACAGAAGAAGATGACAACAGGAAGTAGCAAGATAAAGGCTGAGGGGGCTGCCATCACTTTCAAGAAAGGTATTGAGGATGAAGGCCAAAGGAGGAGAAGAGCTATTGAAGTGCAAGGAAAAAAATGGTAAAGAACACAGAACAATTTAGGACTTCTTTCCAAGAAGACCTCACCATAAACAGTGCAGTAGCAAATGTCCCTTGGTGCATTGGTAAGGAATGGTAAGGAAATCATGCATGCTATGTCTCTGCAGAGTTCATGCTGAGGGAACCAAAGCCCTTTCTTTTGCCTCTGGCATCACCACAACCAAATGAATGTCTATATTATAAATGCCCTTAATTACGTAGTCTGAAGTTACATACCACATTTGGCACCAACATACAAAATGACAATAATAGTACCTTACTTACTCTTTTGGGACTCAAAATACTAAATCCTAAAGGAAAAAGAGATTTGCCAGCATCTTAGACAAAATCTGAACATCTTCCCACAAATCGAGATAGGCAAATAACTCTTGGAAAGGTTAAAGTCACAACTGAGCTGTGAAAGTTTTACCCCGTGACTGAAGCATGTTTTGTATCCCATATAAACACGGACAATGGGTGTGTTGAATAGACGAGCTGCACAGCTTGGTTTCAGTGGGACAAGGGGATGTGACAGCAATAGCAGCAATGGGCTATTTTTACATTTGGAAGAATCATCATTTGCCTGGCTGTGCTTTGGTTATGCATTCAAATGATCTACGTCTGAAAATGACCAACCTTTCCACCACACCAGTGTAACCTCTGCGCACTTGTTTCGCAAAGCCTGAATTATTTCCATGGTGGGACGTTGGCACCGTCCATCCCAACCTATGGCTCTGGTTACACTTTGGCTCTCCTCCAGCTTCTGGCTGCCAAAATCACCTCCCTTAGACCTCAGGAGAAGGGTTTGTGTCTAGCCAGATCAAGTCCCTAGTCCCCCTTGCGGTGGAGGAGCTTGTCATCATAGCCGTTAGCTCTGGTGCAGAGAGGGGACTCCTAATAGGGGTGGTCTCTGGGCTGCAGGGTTGGTTTCTGCCATGGCCTGAGAGAAGAGTAACAGCACCAGGTTTGTCCTTGGGAGCCGGGTGGCAGAGGAGGCGTCAGGGACACCCAGCGGCTGGCCCAGTGCATGGCCACCAAGGGCAGGGACAGCCCCCTGGGCCTCCTGGGCACAGGGACAGCCCCCGGGGCCAGCACCCCAAAGGCCTTCCTCTGAAGGACGCTGGGCGGAGGGGCTGCGCGTGGGGGGCCCCTTCACCCCGGTGTCACAGTGCCACCAGCCGGCAGTGCAGCAGTCACAATGCCCCGGGGCAGTATAAAAGGGGCAGCCTCCCGTGCCCCGCTGCCAGAGATGGCCCGGGGACAGCCCGAAGACATCCGAGAGGACGTCCTTGAGGAGCCGGTGGAATTACTTGGAGGGGGCTGAGGGAGGAAGACCACAGGCTGGAACGGGGTGCTGGATGTTCTCTAGTGCAACACCATTTCCCAGCAGGGCCACATTCAAAGCCCATCTGATGGATGGAAACCCTGCTGCAATCTTCAGGGACAAATGCAAGCCCCTCAGGAGATGAGAAGAACCACCAAGCCCTGGCAGTGCCCAAGGCTATCAGGCCTTTTCAGCTGGATAAGCAATGGCCAGACTAAGGGAATACCTTCTTGAGGAGCACTGCGGAGCTCACTGTCCTCATCACCTGCGGAGCCAGTGGCAGCAGCCGTAAGAAATGCAATGCAGAGATGTTGCCAGGGGTCCAGGTGCTTTGGAGCACCCACTGGTGGCCCAAAGGCACAGGAAGGATTCTTGCCCCCAAGGTCGATCAGGCCAGGGGCATTTGGCCACTCTCGGAAGCCCCTGAGATGGCTCCAAGTTGAGGGAGAACAGGGCTTGGGCATCTCCTGGGAGGCGTGACCAGCCTGTGGGACGAGGAGGCAGGTCTTGCTCACGTGCTCAGGGAATAGCCGATCGCCACCTCTGGGGTCAGGAAGGAATTTTCCCCCGGAACAGATTGGGACTGGTCCCCGGGGGTTTTTTGCCTTCCTCTGCAGCACTGAGCATGACCACTTGTCAGGGGTCCTCCGGTCTGTTTTGGCTAGGTTACTGCCTGCTGCTCATGCACCGCGAAGACGGCCTCTCGTGCCCTGCAGCTGGGGGGAGGAAGGCTTTTTTTTCCCCATGGTGGGCTAGCAAATGTCCCTGGGGTTTTTTTGCCTTCCTCTGCAGCACTGAGCATGGCCCCTTGCCAGGGCTGCTTTGGGCCATTGTGGCTAGGTGCCCGCTGCTCATGCTCCATGAAGATGGCCCTCGTGCCCCGCATCCGGGGGGAGGAAGCTTTCTGACTCCCCGGGCAGGCTCCAAGGGATGCTCCCGGGGGTTGCTTCTTGTCCTCTGTAGCACTGAGCACAGCCCCGTGTCCGGGCTCCTCTGGGCCCTTTCGGTAGGTCCTTGCCTGCTGCTCTTGCACCTCCAAGGCACCGCTCGTGCCCTGCCTCTCTCGGGCTCTCTTGTCCAGTGCCAGTCTCTAGCGGGAGCGAGCTCTGCTCTTCTCTTGGCTCCGTTTCCCCAGGGGTTCTTGCTTCTGCAAAACAGCCTGTGCTTGGAAGGGCTCCAGGCTTGCTGCCCCATCAGGAGCTGCCGCTGTTCAGCTCTCCCGGCGTGCAATACAAGTGCAGGGCAGGTGTGAGAGCGCGTTTCAAGCATCACTGCACAAGCAGCACAGCAGCGGAGCAAGTTCTGGAAGGCAAAAAACTATGCTTGTCATCACTAAATGTCATACTTTGGAAAATACCCCACAGTACCACACACCACCTTCTTCTGCTTCTTCTGCATCTTCTTCTTCTTGGGACTGCTTGGCCTGTATTCCTGCTGCTACTTTCTGTAGCTCTGTGACTTGCCTTTGCCAGGCTGCAAGGGATGGTTTTGAAAGCTCACCTGAAGAACGCGTCAGCCTGCTCCTGGCTGCACATGCGTGTTGTGTTAATGCTTGTGAGCATTGGCTCTGAATCAGAATCAGAAAAATAAAAATAATGTCCTGTTTCCACTTGCAACCTTTGTGTTACGCGTCCTTGAAAGTGGTTTTGGAGCTGAACCCCCCTGGCATTTCAGGCAAATAACAGTCTCATCGTCATTCGACTCATGGTGAGTGCAGGGAATAGAATGGAAGGGAATAGAACAGCACAGAACAGGACAGAAGAGCTATGCTGTGTTGTGCCCAGAGTTCCGCATGAGAAGCTCTGCCCTAGGTCTGAGGGCTCCATCCAGGAGAGCAGCTCTCTGCAGTGCAGGTGCCAGGCCCATCCAGGAGACAGGGGCAGGGACGGGCACACCTACAACATGGCTCAGGCAGGGACTGAAGGCCCCAGGCTGAGCTGAGACATGTCCCCTGGGCCCTTGGCAGGAGACGGGCAGGGTGGGGGTCCCAGGGGAGGCCGGGCCCAGCCATTGAGGCCTATGAGCACCCCCAGGACCCTGGCAGAAGCAGACTTGCACGGCTCATACGCCCTCCTTTAGACAGGGATGGTTGGCCACCTTGGAGACAGAGTTTTGGGCCAGAGGAGCCTTCTCTCTGGTGGACTACTGTTGTTCTCAGGCTCGTGTGTTTTGGCATGTTTTTGCACAGGAAACGGGTCAGACACTTCTAAAAATGAGTCCAAGGAGCAAAAATAAAACCCAGGGGTAATGAACAGGTACTGCTCACCTCCAAAAGGTTTGCAACCCTTTAGTTGAGGAGCGTGTCCTGCTTCAGACTGAGGGCTTGATCTCTGAGCCTCACTCGTGTCAGAGATGCGGGGGGTTGCCATCCTGTGGAAACCCAGCTCAACTGGATGAACACAGAAGACTTTCAAAAAACCGCACTTCACACTTGATTTCTGCAGATTTGTGCGGATGGTCCACTTATCTCAAGACGATCCACAGCTCTCACCCCCGTCAGAAGGCACATGCCTCCTTCCTACAACGTGACAGAGCCAATGCCTAGGCTGGGACGTGGTTATGGGTATTGAATGCCTTCTGCTAGTGCAGGGCTGGGCAGAAATGTCATCAGAGATTTCCTTATCATGTACTGGTAGGGAAAGGCAGATGTGGGAAGGAGAAAAAAGAAAAGAAAAAAGAGGAGAAAAGAGGAGAAAAGAGGAAGGAAAGGAAAGGAAAGGAAAGGAAAGGAAAGGAAAGGAAAGGAAAGGAAAGGAAAGGAAAGGAAAGGAAAGGAAAGGAAAGGAAAGGAAAGGAAAGGAAAGGAAAAAGGAAAAAGAAAAAGAAAAAAGAGAAGAAAAGAGAAGAAAAGAGAAGAAAAGAGAAGAAAAGAGAAGAAAAGAGAAGAAAAGAGAAGAAAAGAGAAGAGAAAAGAGAAGAGAAAAGAGAAAAGAGAAGAAAAGAAAAGAGAAGAAAAGAGAAGAAAAGAAAAGAGAAAAGAAGAGAAGAGAAGAGAAGAGAAGAGAAGAGAAGAGAAGAAAAGAGAAGAAAAGAGAAGAAAAGAGAAGAAAAGAGAAGAAAAGAGAAGAAAAGAGAAGAAAAGAAAGAGAAGAAAAGAGAAGAAAAGAGAAGAAAAGAGAAGAGAAGAAAAGAGAAGAGAAAAGAGAAGAGAAAAGAAGAGAAGAAAAGAGAAGAAAAGAAAAGAAAAGAAAAAAGAAAAGAAAAAAGAAAAGAAAAAAGAAAAGAAAAAGAAAAGAAAAGAAAAGAAAAGAGAAAAGAAAAGAAGAAAAGAAAAAAGAGAAAAGTTCAGCTGGAAGGGACCTACAATAATCATCTAGTCCAACTGTCTGACCAGGGCCGACCAAAGTTCAAGCATGGTATTAAGGGCATCGTCCAACTAAATGCCTCTTCAACACTGACAGGCATGGGGCATCAACCATCTCCCAGGGAAGCCTGTTCCAGGGTTTGACCACCCTCTCGGTAAAGAAACGTTTCCTCATGACAAGTCCAAATCTCCCGACAGACGCAGCTTTGAGCCATTCCCACGTGTCCTGGCACTGGGTACCAGGGAAAAGAGATCAGCACCTCCCTCTCCACGTCCCCTCCTCAGGAAGCTGTCGAGAGCAGTGAGGTCGCCCCTTGGCCTCCTTCTCTCCAAAGTAGACAAACCCTGAGTCCTCAGCCGCTCCTCTGAGGACATGCCTTCCAGCCCCTTCACCAGCTTTAGTACCCTCCTCTGGATGTGTTCAAGTATCTTAACATTCTTTTTTAAGTTGTGGGGCCCAGAACTGCACACAATACTCATGGTGAGGCCACACCAGCATTAAATACAGCCAGATGATCGCATCTTTTGACCGGCTGGTTCTGCTGTCTTTGATGCACCCCAGGGTGTGGTTTGCTCTCTTGGCTGCCAGGGCACGCTGCTGACTTTTGTTGAGCTACTGTCAACCAGCACCCCCAGACCCCTTTCTGCAGGGCTGCTCTCCAGCCACTCCTGTCCCAGTTTAGACTTGCGTCTAGCAGCGCTACTCTGTCCCATGTGCAGATTCTGACATTTGTTCTTGTCCAATTTCATGCCACTGATGATTGCCCAGTGCTCCAATCTACCCAGATCCCACTGCAAGGCCTCTTGTCCCTTGAGAGAGTCAACAGCATCTCCCAGTTTAGTATCATCAGCAAACTTGCTAAGGGTGCATTCAGCTCCTGCATCCAGATCATTGATAAAAAGATTGAACAGAACCAGCCCCAGAATTGAACCCTGAGGAACACCGCTGGTGACTGGTCGCCAGTCAGATGTAGCCCCATTCACTGTAACCCTTTGAGCCCTGCTGCTCAGCCAGTTCTTCACCCAGAACACTGTTAGTCTACAGAATATAAGAAGCAACTCTCAATGGAGCTTTATGGATTATAACCCTTCACGTTAAATTAATTAATTCCTTCTAATCCAAAATGAGAGTATATATGGCACTCTGACTATGGTCTGTTGCACAGGATCTCCTTTGGTATACAATATATCGAGGGCATGTGCCCACATGCCAAAGAAACTTGGGTGGAGGTCAGGCCAATAAACTCTAATATACAAGATTAGAAAACAAAATATGAAAAAATATGAAAAAAAAGCATAAATTTAAACTTACCTGGTTGTTTACACAGACAAAATAAATTTCAGCATCATATAGGTAACACAACCACAATACACGGCTTGAATCCAGCTGAGGCCTATGTAGTAGCAGTATAGGGGAGAGAAGAACTAGTTGGATATATATTCTCATTTTTCTCAAATAGATGCAATAGCATTAGAAAATACAATTATGTCCTATCCCGTATGGTGAGTGGTCACCTAAGAGTGTTAAGTACTCTGGTGAATGTACATTGCCTTAATAATTTGTCTTTTTTCCTATTACATAGCTGTCTTACAGCTACATAGATGTGAATCCATTCAATCATCTTTTTGTTATTATATATTATGAATGTTACCAGTGGGAGAACACCACTGGTAAGTGAACTTTTTACCCGTTATATTTTAAAGTTCAGGACAAAATTGTTTTCTCTGCCAGCATGCCTCAGTCATTACATTTCACAGTTGTAGTATTTAGGAAAGACTGGAAATATTGGACCTGTGGAAGAAGCCAATGTATAATCAAAAGTCTTAAGTCTTTCAAAGGCTGTGTGAGTTGTACACCAATTACATCTGCTCCCAGAAATAACTCCTGAATTAAGTATAATCGCATTCCTGCCTGGATTGGTGTCTTTGGCCCATACGTATTGCTAGTTAAGTAGCTAAAAGCAGCAATGAAGTGGAAATCAGCTATTATCCCAGTATGATGAGCAAACCTATATGCAGTCCTTCCTCCCCAAAGTGGTGGTTCAAATGCCACCAGGAGCAGGATTTATTTCTTTTTACAAGATAGGAGGTGGTAATGATTATACTACTCAAATATAAAAGTAAATTTTGAACTACTAAATACTCTTCAAGTAGAGACATTAAGCACTACAAGACAGAAATTTCCTAAATTATGACTGAGTTTTCAGCCTTAACTCTTGACTTTTTAAAGAGCCTCTACAAATGGATCTTCTTAATATCTCTGTGTAATTATCAGTCAGTATACTGCAAAGTGTACCATGAATTGGAATGATTAAATTTTGTCTTCCATATATTAGGTTCCATATTTTACTGTACATTTAAGTTGATTACTGATCATTACTTCTCATTAATTACAGTAAATTTAGAAAAATTATATGACAAAGCTCCTGAAAATAGAACTCAAGTCTTCAGAAAAGAGCAGAGCACTTTTACTGAGGACATGCTTTACTGTAAATAAGACAACATTTGTTTAATTCATTCATCTTGAGTTTAAAAATTATCCACAACTTTCTAAGGCATTTATCTTCAACAGTGCAATCACCAAAAATCATCAGAGCATGTAAATTCCCTGAATGTACCCAATATTTGAAATCTTTATATAAATAAATAACATTTTTTTCCCCATCAATGATATCACAGATAATTTTAATTACACATAAATACTGCTCAAGGATGAGCAGATAAAAAATCCAATATGATACCATGGCTTAGCTTTTTTTCAATTTACAATAATTTCCTTCACACAACAATTTGTAAAAAAAAAAGTTAATATTTTAAACACAAAATATTCAGATTACTGCATTTTCTGAATTACTTTTGCTTATAAATTATATGCATTGAAACTACGTAATTCTTCTCTCACTACAATTTTATACCAAATAACCTCCATGGGTATCAAGATTATTATGTTCTATAACAGTATATAATATACATTCATATGTGATACGCAAGTGTAATACATAATTATGTAATGGAAATATATTATGTTATTTCATTGGAACTGGTGCCTAGTATAATATTGGTCTCCAAGAGTCAGATAAGACCTTAGACTTATAGTTTCTAAATACAATCAATAAAGCATTTTGATTCATGTATGGGTACACCTGGGGAAAAGAATACCAGTCTCTGAAAATATCTGAAAATTAGAAGTATATGCTATGCCTCACAAAATAGCAACTGACTGCAAACTTCCCTCATTTAAAAAAACCAAACAAACAAGACTTGAGGACATCTAGCAGAAAAATCTTGAAAGTAAATGCAAATTCATGGAAATGGTAACAGATTGCCACATGGAGGTTGGTGGTGGATGCTGCTGCTTTGAGTGATGAACCATTGTCCTGGTTTTGGCTGGGATAGAGTTAAGTTTCCTTCTAGTATCTGGTATAGTGTCATGTCTTGGATTCAGTATGAGAGGAATGTTGATAATACACCGATGTTTTTAGTTGTTGCTCAGTAGTGTTTATACTAAGTCAAGGATTTTTCAGCTTCTCATGCCCAGCCAGCAAGAAGGCTGGAGGGGTACAAGGAGTTGGAAGGGGACACAGCCAGGGCAGCTGACCCAAACTGGCCAAAGGGGTATTCCATACCATGTGACATGATGGCCAGTATATAAACTGGGGGGAGTGGGGCTGGGGGGAATCGCTGCTCAGGAACTAACTGGGCATCAGTCAGCGAGTGTTGAGCAATTGCATTGTGCACCACTTGTTTTGTGTATCCCAATCCTATTATTATTATTATCAACATTTTTTTATTACTGTTATTATTGTTGTTGTTGTTATTATTATTATTATTTTCCTTTCTGTATTATTAAACTGTCTTTATCTCAACCCACAAGTTTTACTTTTTTCTGATTCTCTCTCCCATCCCACTGGGTGGGGGGGCAGTGAGTGAGCAGCTGTGTGGTGTTTAGTTGCTGGCTGGAGTTAAACCACAACAACCATCTAGCGAGAATCTAAAAGTCATATTAAAGTAGTAGACATGGTAAATGATTGCTTTCTTAAAGTCAACTGGAAGGAAGGTTCCAGGGTATCTCCACACTAGCCAACATTTTGAAAGACTTAAAATAGGTCAGGATAATGACTTGTAGAAGGTAAATGGCTTAATAGGAAGAAACCAAGGGTTTTGTAATAAATTCTGAGCTGCTACTCCAATTTCTCCTTTTTCCCCCCAGTAGTTTTCTCTACAGTGTCAGTATTACAGAATTACTTGAAGGATAGGTGAAACTGTTATCTTCCAATCTAACATTGCCATGCAGCTATACCAAAGTTACACTTTACCCATGTATTCTCAAAACACTCTTTCAGAGCTGGTGAAAGCTAGAGCATGGTACCTGAACCTATGACGAACAAAAGGACACTTCAACATTTTCTGATGTTTTTTTCTCAGGAAATTCAAACAAAAATGAGGAGTAGAAGGGTAGACTAACTGTGCATTCAGCTTTGAGATAAAACAACTACTAAATCATACAGTGGGACATTGATTTGTGTGTAGTCAGGAAGTTAGGAAATAAAATTCCCTTTCAGGAATTACAACACTAGTCTTTATTCTAGCAATCTAGGAAGGCAGCAAAGGTAAATACTAGCAACACAAAAATCTATGCCCCATCTTTATCTTCTCTATTCCCCTAAGTATGAATAAATGTGAAAACTAGAATGGTTCCCAAAACAGCCTCCTTTGCCAAACTTACTGATCCCTAAAGTGTTCCCCATTGGGAGGTGAAGGCCAGATTTTAAAATGCAGGCATATTCAAAGGAAACAACAGAAGTGTACACCCTTCATTTATTCACATAAACACCTGGCTTGCACATACAAAATAGTAAGTGGTGCATTCACATGATCAAGTATATAACTCACTATGTCGTTAAGGAAATATCTGATAGAACTGTATAGAAAGTTATCATCTTTGCCAAGGGTTTTTTGTTTTTCTAAATGAAGTACTCTAAGCACTTCCACAAAAACTTGTATCCCAAGAGACAAACCACACATGAAACCAAAAGAGTTTCTAATCATTACTTTGTCTCAGACCAGAATTCAGTTTGACCTATTATTTCAAAGTTTTCACTTAACCTTAACCAGAACTGAAACAGAACAAGTACTACAGAACTTCTGAAATTCAGAATGCTGGTTTGACTAAACATAGACACCAATTAGCAAAGATCAATTTAAGGAGAGGAACTTTCTGCACTGTTGCTTGCAAGGCCACAGTTCATTGTAGTATTTTTCTAACACCTCCTTCCTCAAATCATTCCCCATGTTTTCTCACCAGTGTGATCCTTCAGTGCAAGCCTTCTCTTCTCTACCCTGACGCTATGCCATTTGCTGTGAACCACAGGTTTCTTGGTCAAAGCTGTTAGATTTTGCACATGCCTAAGGTGATCTTTAAGCCCAAACAATGACTCCTGTTCTCCAGCAGTGTAGTCCTGTGTGCTGTAGGTCCTATTTTAATTTCTCTGCTATCAGCACAAGCTCTTCTGATCCCTGGCACAGCACAGATACCACTGATGTTTCCAGGGCAGTGCCCTGCAGCTGTTTTGCTTTAGCTTCTCAAGCTCTTAAGATTCAGGTGGCTGAGAAGATGACATAGAAAGGTGCTGGGAGCCCAGATGGTGGTTAGGTTCTGGCTGAGGAATGAGACCTGAAAACTAACAATTCTCCCTATATGAAACTCATATTTGAGGCATGCCCCCACCATATGAACTTCTTCCATTTTTAAAAGCTGTGTTTTCCAGGGAGAAAAGTTCACTGACCATTTCAGTAACCCAAAATGGCTCAAACTAGGTGACACTGAAAAAACATTCTGCATGGACAGTAAAGCTAGGAAGAAATGGCTGCATGGCATCACCAGAACTCAACCTGGCTCAAAAGAAAAATCACTAGCTCAACTCCAGCTGAAAATTGTACTACCCAGTTCTTTGAGAAAAAGAAAGCAGTTCCCAAATGTAACTCAGCAAATTACAGAGCAGTTTTCATCATAGATTTACTCATATAGGAATCTAAATCTCATAGTCAAAGCAAGGCGGCTTAATTTTTTAGTGCTAATCTTGTAATTTCTTTAGAATACCATAAAATTGCTATGAGTTTATACAAGCTTGTTTAAGTATGTCTGTGTTCATGTGCTGGGAATAGCACATGTGTGCATGCAGTTGTGCTTTCAGTATGTGCAAGTTGGACAACTGGAATTGGGTATTTGTGCATGATTGGCTTTGAAATTTTGTTTGCCCCACATGTTTCTAAATTGTACTGCCTCTCTTCACAAATGGGCCTGATTTTATGTTCCTTGTGATGTTTCTAAAAACAGTTTGCAAAGAATATTAAAAAGCTTGTTCTAATCTGCAAGCCCCTGCCTCATTTCATCTCTGCATCCAGTTCAAAACCCATGAGGAACACTCTACTTACACACTAATCAACATAAATTTTTTATTGGCCCGCCACAGGCACAATCTCTAAACAACTTTAATTTAAAGCAATGAGTTGACACGAAATTTTGAAATTCATTAAGTTATCAATCCCTTTTAATAGAACAATTATCTGCTTTTTATATGGGTAAACTGTTTTTATTTACTGCTATGTTCAGTGTAGTTTCAGACAGCCAAAGAAACAGGGATTCTGTGCCTTCTTAAGGGACTCTGCTCCGTACCTTAACAGACTGTGTCAGGAAGATTTTTCTAATCGGGTCTTGACCCAATGCCTAATGTTTTCAATAGACCTTGGATTAAGCTAGTTCATATCTGTTCTGTCTTGGTTTAAAGCTTTTGCACACAATGATAGGATGGACAAGCTAGTTTTATTTGGGAAAAAAAAAAGTTTATGTTTAGCAAAAACAATAGTTTCAAGTTTGGACCAAATTTGGTGAATAATATCAGCTATATAAAAATCTGGAAAAAAAATTCACATTAGTCATAAAGCATTTGGAAAAACTCTTGGGAATTTCCTACCCTCCCAGAGCCCCAGAAGAGCTCCAGAATAGTTAGCCAAACAGCAGGGGGAAAAGAGGTGGCAGCAATGCTTTATTTTTGGTAGCCCAAATTAGTACGGCACCATTTGGAATATTCAAAACTCAGGTCCAAATCACCATGTTTCTTTTGAAGCAGGGCTTTTATGCAAGGAAGATCTGCTGGTGAATGTATCAACACTAACAGCACACACAAGTTTCAGAATAGGTGAAAAGATTGTTGGATTCAAATTTACCCAATCAAAATGTGTCTTCATTGACTACATAAAGGGATCTAGAGAGATAAGAAGCATCAAGCATATTACTCTCTTTTCTATTCATATTAGGGGAAAAAAAGGTATCTGAAGAAAAATAAGTTGAAACGCAGGCACTTAAATGGAAGTACATATCTGGAAATAGTCATGCTGACACAGTCTTCAGGATTAAATTGGCAAGCAAATTAGACATGAGCTTGAAATGCAGCATGACAGCTAAATAGATCAATGTAATTTTTACTGCATGGGCAGACACCTCATATCTATAAGTTAGACATTGGTCTTTTAAAAAGAGATTTTGATGCAACATGGGATGAACTTCTGGGCGGGACATTACTACAAGGAGTTGTGGGAAACAGAAGGAAAAGGAGCAAAAATAATTGCAAGTTTGCAGTGACTAAGAACTCAAATATGCCCAACTTCAGGAGTTACAGATAAAACAATTAAATATATGTGAATTTACTAACCCACAACAGGTACATTATATACTGCCGGTAGGCTCTTAATCACCTAAACAGTAAAGTTAACTCTATAAGCCTTATTTTGCCCCTCATTTCTACCCAATCCCTTCTTCCATAAATTACAGAGAAAGCATAGCATCAAATTTCACATATTATCATTATTATAATTTGGAAAAAATGTGCATATTTATGCTCTGTAGTTACTTGTGAGTTCCTTCATCTCAATTTTTTGGATGAAGAAGTGAGAAATGTAACTTCATGGGCTAAGGGACTTGCCCAGAGTCAGGCAGGAGGTTTGTGATGCACTCTATACAACTGCAATTTTTTCCTGTAAATATGCAGTACACAGACTGCAATAAAAAACGACAGTTACAAAGCTGCTGCACTTTGCATACACAGTGGACCTGAAAAGACCTGGGCAAATTACCCTACATAGTTCGTCAAACAGTCATCTAGATGTGACTTCTGTCATGTAAGTACTTTCATGGGGAGAAAAAAATAGTTAAAGGTCATGAAAGACAGGAAAAAAATATTGTTGCTCTATAAAACCAGGTAACATTGAATTAGAATCATGGCATGGTTTTTTTAACAATGAATCTGATCAGGCATTTAAAGAAAGAGGCAGATAATTGATGAATTTTCCATCTCTTGAGGACTTCTGAATAAGACAAACTGTAGTCAAACACATGTGACAGGAGTAAAACGATGAAATTCTATGGCCAATGCTGTAAGGCGGAAAACTACATGATCTAATGGCCACTGCTGACCATAAAATTGTTCAGTCTAGGTTCACAGAAAACAGTTTAAGTCCAATCATTCTTTCCATTCTCAGGGAGGCAGGGCTTGGGTCAAGATGACATGGTGGAAACACAAATGAGGATTAGTATACTCAGTATCCTAGGGATTACGTAAAATTGTCTAAATGTTTAAAACATATTTTTACATTTAATGAAACCAAACTTTTTCAGCTAACAGTAGATTCCTTTTCTTATCCAATAATTATTAAAGATCATAAAGATATACTTACAATTTATGGGTGTTGAAGTAATTTGGCTGTTTTACAACGCACCCGAGGCATGCAGATATATCTTTACAATCACACACCCTGAAATGTGTGAGCACCTGGCTGTGCTTGTTACAGATTGAGGGTTAAGAAAGTACTTTCTAAGTTACTGTTACTTACAAAGAAAGAAGTGGGAAACACAGTTAAACAGAACAAAAAAAAAAATAAACAAAGCTGAATTCTAGGCCTGTCACCACTGGTGGGAAATTAGTGAGTTTATTTGGCTATTCAGTTAATACTTCAACTTTTATTTTTCTCTGCGTAACAGCAAGGTGATACTGTTTAGTTTACTCTCCATAAGAAACTCTTATGTCCACTTTAAAGGAAATTCTAGTATATTTTAGAACATATGGAGGAAAATAATAAAGAAAATATTCTCCAGTAAGTAGAAGTATAATTACCAATCAACATCCAGCAAAACTTCAACCATCATTTTACTTGACTTATTAGGTACAGAGTAGGAAAATGTCCCCACTTGTCCACTGAAAAATTTTTATTTCCCCTCTGGATATGGCAGTGTCGGGTCCTCGAAAGAAACACGTGATGCAAGAAAAACAACTCTGATTGCCACAATTTAAAGAAAGACAGAAAAACCTAGGGTCTGCAGAGAGGATAGTCCAGCTCAGGCACCCTGAACAACAGTCCTGGAGAGCCACCGCGTGAGTAAGACACAGCGCTGTTGGTCCCAATCGGTACTGTTACTCAGTTACTCTGAGCCTGACAGAAAAGACTTCCACTATTTCTTAATTTCCCCCCACAACTGAAGTCCCAGAACTAGGTAAGAGAAAGCTGGCTTTTCTTCCTTAAGACATTAACTTTACAAGTATCAACTGTGGCACTAAAACCATTCTGGGACGTATAGCAAATTTTAAAATATACAGTAGAGAAATACTCTGGAAACATATGACAGAGGAGCAAAAATATGAAAAGGTTTGTTGTTTATGTTTTACTTTAAAAAAATCTTAGAAGATTCCAAATTAAAGTATCATTCATTAAAAACAGACTAGACTTTTCTATATAATCCTGAAGCTTATAGCATATTCCTTGCCATTCCCACCATCTCTTTTCTGCTTTTGCAATCAGTACAAATATATTGTTTATATATTTATTAAGATTTTTTAAAGTATTTTGAGGATAGCTAAGCAAGCTGTCATACATCATTTCTGCTGAGTTCCTGTAATGGTCCTGAATTCCTCAAAATTGAAATCAGCTCTGTGAATGTAAAAGACATAAACAGTCAGCCCTGATGACTAAAAAAGGCGAATGAGGTAACGGTAATGCCGGTGAAGCTGTTTGTCTCCAATGTACCATAAATAGTGAAGTGAAATTAAAATTTTTCAATCAACATCAGTTATGCACATGCATGCAAGCACACACGCGGACACATATGCATATGAAAAAACTGCCTGATGAGAAGCAGACAGGCTCAGAAGTTCAAGCAGAGGTTTTTGCAAAAAAAAATTTTGGGGAATTTTTATGTTGTTGTTGTTGTTTCTATATTGTGGGATCTCCTAGCTGCAGGAAACGATGGATTGGAGTACAGACTTCCTTAATTTCCTGCTAACTTCCCCCAAGCAGAAGTCACTTTTCTCTACCATATATCTAGTCCTACTGAAGCTTCCCCCACTAGACTTACATTAGATGATCAAAAAAAGATAGCATGTATCACTAACAGCCATATCTGCTCCCTGTATTGAAATGTACTGATCAAACACATAGATACCCCACTGTTATTACCACAACTATAACTGGTCTTCCCCATACATGGAGAAAATAAGCATAAATACATACATACCTAATAAATAGGAATACTTATTTAAAACAATACATAGAGTTTTTCTAAGAACTTCCTTCCCTTAGAAATCAAAGTATTTTTCAACTATTAACTAAGACATGAAAAACTGCAAACGATTAGTAAAGTGAGACACAGAGAGTGATTTGTCCAAGGTTAAGGAAGAAATCTGTGGCACAGTAAGGAAGTCCTATTAGATCTCTTGCCTCTTTGTCTTGTTCCTTAAAACCATTCTTCTAGGAGATTGATGGCAATTAGTCTCCATGGAACCATGACACCATTTAATGAATCATACAACAGGAAAAGCCTATCTCTGAAAAAAATGTCTTTCCTGTTTCAATAGTATATTTGTAATGCACAGTGACAGGAGAAGACCGGAAAAAGGGACATTTCTCCTGAGTGGGTTGATTAATTAACACAGATTGCCTGAATTCAGTCCAAGAAGTCTATGCCAAGGAGGAATCCTTTACTGCCTTTCCTAACTGAGCTTGGAGCAGTCCCCCAAACACATTATCTCAATAGCACAGAAGGAAATCATGAAGCCAGGTATGAAATTGACCTTTCTGAGCAATAAAGACATACTTGATGCAGATCATCGGCCGAAGGAGAGAAAATAGGGTTTATCAACTCAGGAAATGGGGATGAGGAGAATGTACAATGTAAACATTATCAAAACTAAGGATAGTTGTTTTGTCTGGAAGAGGTGTTTTACATGATTTCCACAGTTATATTGTTTCCTGTTTGATGAGAGATGATTCCGAAGTGTAGGCTTATATCCAAATCCCCAATTCGCTAAGGCTTAGAAGGGGTCAGAAATGAGGTTTATTTCACAGAGGTTCCTGCTAGTTAATAAATTCTACAAAGGTTGGTTTGTTAGGGACAGCTGAATGCATTGTGGTTTTTCCTTTAAAAAAAATCATATCACAAACATTCTTTTGACTATAAAAAACTACTGGCAGCTTTTAAAAATCAATATTAGACACTAGATAATGCAGAAGTTGGGAATATTATTATCTGAGTTTCCTAAACTATATAAAATAGATGATAATGGAAAAGGTTTGGGCAAGATTGCATTGCATCCATTAGCTTTTTCTACATAATCAGTATGGGTTGGTATCCATTATGCTCCACATTGCAACTCAGAATAAATTACTCAGTGGCTCCCAGAAACCCACATGCTACCGCTCTTTGGAAAAGTCCATTACTCTTTGGCAAAGCATTTCAAGACTAACTCAGACGCTAAAGCTTCTTGAAATTTTGTCCTTTCACTTAACTGTATTGTCTCTGTGCCATCCAGCATCATCTGCAATCTGGCACTCTATAAAACATCTCTCCCCTATCATTTCTGGCCCTCAAAAGTACCTTCTGTGTTCTACATTTCACATTTTATAAAACTATATAATTTCTCCTCCAGATCTCTATGGAAAGGGCTAAGCACAACAGAGCTGAGTGAGGAGATACTGAGGTTAGTCACAGAATAAGAACATAATCAACATACTCCAAGTTGGAAAGGACTTCAGGAGGTCTCCAGTCCAAGCTTTTGCTCAAGTCAAGGTCAGGTCTGAGGTCACACCAGAATGCTCATGGCTTTATCTAGTTCTTTCTTGAAAACCTCCAAGAACAGAGCCTGCGCAACCTCTCTGGTCAACCTGCTCCACTGCCTGGCTGTCATCATGACAAAAAAGACTTTCCTGATATTGAGTCTGAATGTCTCTTGTCTCTCATCCTCCCACCATGCACTGCTGTGAAGAGCCTGGCTCTTCACGTTGATAACCTCCCTGTAGGTGCTGAGGGGCTGCTGCCAGGCCCCCCTGAGGCTGCCTTTTCCCCAGGCTGTACCAGCCCCTCTTCCTCAGCCTCTCCAGCTGAGATGCTCCAGCTCCTCATCTCTTTGGAGCCCTGCCCTGAACTAAAGATGATTAAGCTGACTTCAGCTATAAAGCCAGAACAGCTTCATCAGTACAGCCCTGCAATCAGATGAACCAGTCCTGCAAAAAATGAGTGCAGTACAGTGCCAGGCCTTTGGGACTCAAGTGAGGCTCTCTCACAGCGTTGCACCTTCTATATATAATATGTCAAGTATATGTATATGGACACGTACATGTATACGTGTACAATAAGTCAGCTCTAGAGTAATTTCATGACATGAATATACTGAACGGCATATGTGAAACATTGTCCTAATGAAATCACTCAACTACCACAGAACCACATTTTTCTTTAAAATGATCTTACAGTCTTTTATACAGTCACTGTTAGTCAGACATGATGAAATCCCTTTTTCACATCCATTCTTGAATCTAAGCTATCTTGCTAACAGTAACAGCAGTGTATATGTGCAAGGACATTTTTCAGTGAATACTTGAAGCAAGAGATATAAAATACAAGGTCTGTATCTCTCCTACCCCCAATACGGATTTTGAAAAGAAAAGTGAATAGAAATATGTTTTTTATAATGCGACTTCTCCCACTCCAGTTTCATCAGTACCTTATGATGTGCTTATCAGCACACAGTATATCTCAGGCTTGGAATTATAAAAAAAGGCAAGGGGGAAAGCATTGACTAGCTGTGGAAAGAACCCAATTCAATACCATATCAAAAGATAATTAAGTAAAGGAGGAGTATGAATCACCAAGTCCAACGTTAAAAATGTAGCCTACATTAAAGCCAATGGCAAAAACCCTCAGAATTTCAAGATGCGAGATCTACAAGTGAGGATTCATATACAGATTAGAACCCACTCTCATAGTGGGGAGATCCCTGGAGAAGGACTACTCTAAACCAGTATGTTAGACACAGAGGCCAACTGTGATACTCAGAGCTGAAATCTGCCAGCATACTCTCACTGAATAAGTGTATGTCACTGGACTCACAACTTTACTTGGCAGCACAAGTCTGACCTCTGTCAAGAGCCTCAAGTGTGATGTTCAATTCAGTTACTGAAATACACATTAAAATCTGGCTTATATGGTTAAGAAATAACAGTCACCCATTTTTATTTTGGGATCAGTCTCCCCAGTGTCTTTAAGGGGAGACATTTTTAGTCTATTCAGTTTCAACATTCACATTAATATCTTAATCTTGCTTAATAAGCAACCCTGAGCCAGAAACTGAGAGCTTAGTACAGTTGTTCTCTACCAAATATAATATATTAAAATATAATCACATTGAAAAAAAGGTTGTTACTATTTAAATAGTCATTGAGAAGCAGTTTATCTACTGGAGGTCTTCTCTGCACACTCTTCCCTGTACTCTTCAGGTATATCATTGACCAGGACAATTCCAGGGTACTTCCATTACCTACCATCAACAGTGGCGAAACTCACTATGCACTTTAATTTGGGGACAAAGTAATGTACACTCTTTCCAGTGATATCAATAGGTCCATTCAATTCACACTGAATGAGTGTCCTTCACACTTCCCTCCCCTGCCTCTCCCCTCCTTATCCTCCCATGCCAGGAAAGGAAGGAATTCTCCTTTTCCTGCTCAAATATCCAATAATAATTTTAGCCATCTGCTTCAATACAAGAAACTCCTCATAGAAGCCCATCTAAATGGCAAACTGTTAGAGATTAAGATGATTTATTTTAGTTTAGTGCAGTGTCACTGGTTTAATAAAATAAAAAATAACTAAGGATTTGGGAAGTACTATGGCTTACTACCTAGGTAAAAACTCACTCTCTTGCCAATACATTCTATCGCTGCTGACAGACATTAGAACATTCCTTTCATCTCCTTCCTCTTCTTGCAGTTTAACCTATCCCCTTAAGGAGTATTTGCTTTCTCTAAGATAGATTATACATTGTATGCAACATGAAAACCTTACGTACTTTCTCTACCATCTGCAAGGCTTTTCTGCCCACTTCTTTAAAAAGAATTAAATCAAAACCCTTATTAGTCTTTTCATTTTGGATAAATAAACCAGGATTACTTTTCTGTTAGAGACTAAAACAAAAGGATTACTATTTCCAGATACAGGTATCTAAATTAGAGAAGCATTTTTGAATACAATCAACCAAACATCCAAGCAGAGTGGGACCAAATGTGGAATGCAAACTGTGATAAAGAACAAATATGAAGCATACACATACAGACACAAAACACCCCCTCTATTCATGCAGAAAATATGATCTAATACAGGATTGATTTCTTTCAAATAATTCTTTCTGCATCCCAGTATGATTCCAGGATGTGCAAATTAAGATAAATTTTATGGGTCAAATTCTTCTTACCACTACATGTGCTCAAGTCAACTGAAATTGATGACAACTGGATGCTGTGTCAGAGGGTGGAATTTGGCACAGAAAATCACAATGTAAGGAGAATATGTTATAAAAATAAAAATTACATGGTGCTTTGAATGAAGAAGGAAACAATTCTCAGTGTGGCTTGGGAGAGAAAAAAGCATAGAGAAGCAAAAAAAGTTGACCCAATAGCTAGTAGATTACCAGATAAGGCTCAGTTGTCAAAACAGAGCCAACTGCAAGGATGTGAATGAGAATGTTCATAATGGCTCTGGATGAACCTAACCCCATTCCATAACTAACTCCAATGGAAGTAAAGCTACACCAGCTCCATGTCCTGATGCACTTAGAGCTTAAAAGAGGAGAGACTAGTTTATTACTTCTATATTCTTTGGAAATCCAAAATAGCTATTTAAGACTTCATTATTGCAGAGCTTCACGCCTAATCTCATTAAAAGAAATGGTGTGATGAAGCCTCCAGTACGAACTTCCCTCCTCTTTCTTCTTTTTTTTTTTTAATAACAGAAATGTCCCTAAAAGAAGCCTGTGTAACTTGCAAAATAGACCTAAATCAAAAACAGATTCACATATTTATGTAGATGATTTAGCAGTAATATTTCTAGCAGTGGGAGTTTGCAAATATTATCAAATCCATGTTCATGCTTTATGACAACTGACCGATGAAAACCAGAAGCTATTCTGACACACATTTTAACCCATTTTTCTGCTACTGGAATGAATATGAGCACAAATGTCTTCCTGGTTAAACTTGTGTTCATTTGAGTGAAATGTGAAGATGTGTCATGTCCTCAGCTCAGTTCCAGAACTACTCAGAATGTCATGTAGCATTTAATTTCAAGCTCCATTTAGAAAAAAGAATTAAACATCTAACCTGGAACAGCTATCTTCCCAGCTGTTGGATGATTCATTTCCATCACAAGTCCATTGTGCAGCACCTAGAAAAAAAAAACCAAAACCCAAACCACGTATGTAATAAAAAAATATAATCAGTTCCTAAACTCAAGAGGAAAAAAAGAGATAAATATTATCATGTTCTTTCACAGAAAATCTGAAAATACAGGGAGCTACAATTCAAGTAATTTGCTTAATCTGCAAAATGAAAGCCCTGATGTTTGACACTACTCTCTATTTATGCACCTAAATAAATGCTTCAGTAAGACTTTACATGTCTAACGTATCTTTAAGCTCTTATATCCAACATCAAACATAAGAAACTGAGCTGCAAGCATGTCATGCTTTCAACCACCAAAAGACAACTGGTACCAACACGGAATGAGAATTAAAACCTTCACCCACTTTCACTTTTAATCTGCAGTATGTATTGAAGGCCTATATATAACTTATGCTCTCTAGGCTTTTCTTTTCATTGTTACTCAGTTGCTTTTGAGCTCGTGATGGATCACACTATGAAACGCTGTCTTAGTAGCTCCTACAAACATTCAGGAAAGATGACATAATTTTGATGTTATTTCTGTTCTTTCGAGTGGGTATGCCATGCCTTGAGAGCCTTGTGTATATCTGTATGGGATGATATTCATCACAATTTCCAGTTCCTTGTTACTAACACCAAGCAGAAAACAATGTACGATACCAAAATTCTCAAATAATAGAGAAAAAGAAATTCATAAGAGCAAACTCACTGCTATTGTTAACAGAATTCTGCACCAAAGCCAATAAGTAATCTTTATAATTTCCTTACCTATTATTCTGCCATCCTTCTAACACTGTTATCTTAATGACATAATCAGAATTCTTAAAAATTATTTATTTTGTTATTGAAGTATCCTCTACAAATAAAAAGCCTCCCATTAACCAATTATTTTTATTTCCAGTGTAACAAGTCTAGAGTGTCTTGCCAAATGTATCAGCTATAGAAAAGCAAAGATGGGCTAAGACTGTTAAGTGATCATGTAATACATCTACCTATTCACCTTGCACCACAAACAACACTAGCAACCTTGACTATTAATGACAGATGTAGGTCTAATTATTCTTGAAATTTCCAGTTAATGAGATGACAATTTTCTTATGCAGTCTGCACCATATTGTCTATTTTTACTATTAGAAATTTTTCTCCTAATACATAATCTAAGTATCTTTGCTTTGTATTATACATCTTTATTCTTGTCTTTTCCCCAACTGGACACAGAAAACCAATCACTAGCATCTTTATAACATTCTTTTACGTACTAGAAGATTGTAATCACATCCTCCCTCAGTCTGCTCTTTTCTAGACTAAACAAAACTAATTCCTTTAACCATTCTTTCCAGGTCAAACTTTGTGAACCTTTTATCTGTGTAGAATAGGATGCTTAAGAAATTCCCATTCCTGAACAGGTGGTGTCAAAAGGTCAGGTCAGCTTTCTCTTAGCTTGTGGGTGAGCCTATTTAGGTGACATTTAGAAATCCAGATATTTCTGATAATAGATGCTGGTGAAGAATGTCTGTTCACTGGTCTAATTGTTTGGCGCTGTACCAAATCATTAATTCTATTTCTCTTTAGGAAGGTTAATGCCAATTTTGGTAGACGTTCAAGTGAGACATCCAGAATTTTTTTCCAAATGACAGAATTGGAAAATATAATTGCTTGTTTTACTCATTTTTAGAATCTTTCCAGTTATTCTCTTAATCAAACAGTATTGAAAGTTTGGCCTCCTTTCTCCGTAACTTACATGGGCATTCTTTATGCATTTAAATGATTATTTGAGACCTGAATGAAAGAAAACATGCTTATTTGAACTTGAAATCAACAGCACACACAAGTGCATAAGTACTTCTTTAGATGGCAAATGAAGGGCTGTACCTAAAAGTGGCACCATTTGTTTAAAGAAAAACATACAGATTCTCTAGCAGCTACTCAGGGCTCCACAAAATTCATGCTTTCCTGTGTTCTGGGTCTCCAAATTCTTATTCTGGTATCTCTAAATTCATATTCTAATAAGGCAGAATTACATTACTTTTAAAAGTTTTCCTTTTGTTAGACTCCAATTCCATCTCCCTTTTCTTTACAGAATGAACTAAGAAAAACCTGCAGTATCTTTGAGTATCACCAATCTAACATCTATTCCCTTTTAAAAGAATTGCTTAAGATGCAGTCAAGCTTCCTTTCTGTTTTCATGATAACTACGGTGTAGATTTTCCCTCTCAAATACATTATTTTCTTGAAAACACCACAATTACCATTACTCTTATTACTCTTATTTTCTACAGTTATTAAGCCTATATTGGTATACTCAGTTCCATCTTTTCTTTTAAAGAAAGCAACCCCCAAGCAATGAATCTGGCCAAAGACTGGTTTTTTTCCCCCACATCAGCAACACTGTTTGAAAGAACTGTGTCATTTCCTGTTTCACGTGTTCCATTACTAGGATTCCCAAAAAAGAAATTGAAAAAACAACTTCACTGACTCCTCCTCACGTGCATTCTAAAAACGGTGAAGGAAACATATAAGATTACTGCATTCTAGCCTTTGGAAGAATGCAATGTTCAGGTTCATTATCATCAAAGACAAGGAAAGTCTGAGGACAAAGTAAGAGACAAAACTTGAAGGCCTTCTCTTCCTTTGTCTTGTACCACTCAAATGGTCATAATCCTTCTGATGTGGTAGAGTCCACTATGCCCTTTGTATTCACCTTAGCTCAGCATAAGGAACTGATGAATCAAGAGAATCATGTAAAAGATGATGGCCATCAGTAGATCCATTTTTAAATTCTTTTTTCCATATGGCTTACTTTCCAGGCTAGAAATACTCTATTATTATATTATCTGTTACCATTTGAGATTTTGTGAATCAAATTAATGTTTGGGTGGCACTTTACACCGATTATAATGAGATCATTGTAAGGGAATCAGAACCAGTCTTCTGTCTTTCAGTAATAACCTTTTCATGACATTTCATTTTATTCCAAATACAGTCATCTTGTTGATTAAAGAAGGAACCTCTCTTGTCTGTCTACTGGTTAATGAAATGAAAACCTGATATCACCATTTTGTAATCTTATCTCAATAACAGTACTAGCAGTGTCCTGCTGTTATTTGTGACATGTTCATGTAGGATTTTTTTTGTCCTGTTCATACATGTTTACCTTTTTCCTCCTGACACTTAGAACTGTAAAGGAAAAGTCTCTCCTATTTGCAAGAAAGAAGAAATTACACAACATGAAACAGTAAAAAAATCTCTGCATTCTACTTAAGTAAATAGAAGACAGGGTTGCTCTGATTTGTGCCATCTGTTATAACGATTCCTGCATCAACTTTTGCTACATAAACTTTTTTTTTGAAAAATTTTGTGTTTTCTTGCAGACTGGATTTGAAAAACTACATAGATATTATCTACACAATGCAGAATATATGTAATCCTCTATCATTAGTTGCTAATTCTACTTTGGTATTATTTTATATGCAGACAGTATCAGATTTGCCCATGTTACAAAACCAAAATACTGTTTGTTAATGGATAAAAACAACAGAAGTACTATATTTTACATTTATTTAGCCAGTATAGGTTACTACATGACTTTATTCAAACTACAGCAAATAGAACAATTCATATGATTATGTCTTCTAACCACAGAGAATAAAATAATTTAATTAAAAAATTACTTTATTATTATTTTCCCAATACTATATGCAAGGAAGTCCACCTAGAATCTTTAAAGCAAAGACCTTAACGTTTTATTTGTGTCATGCAAACCAAGGGTAATTTACTATATTTCATCATATATATTCTCAGTTCTTTCATCATTCTCTCTTAGCTTGGCCTGAGAAAAACTATGGAGGATACTTACATCAGCTGCTATGAAGCTTACAGAAATTCAGATATAATAAATTCAATGATTAATTTTGCTCTTTTCCCTAACCTCGTTAATAACTGCAAGTTAAAAAGTGGTTAACATTTTTATAACAGGCAGCATTAAATTCCCTTAGCCATCTGCTTTCACAAGGAGGATCAAATATTAACTCTAGTTATTTCTTGTATTCTCACCTTGTTCAAAACAATTATTCAACTGACACTACTTTTCTGCATTAATATTTATATTACCAGTGGGCATGTTCAGTTGAATACTGTAATTTTTCTTTCAGTATTTGAGTCTCTTTTGAGTCTCACTTAAAAGCTAAGTGACATATAAAGAAGAAAATGAGAATAAAATTAACTTCAAAAGAAATATAATTATGATATAAAAATATAATATGGCTGCAGAAACAATTTTAGATTTCATCTTCATCTAAAAGACTTGCAAGGCTGAAAATCTAGCTACAAACAGGGGTTTTATCTTTGACTGTTTGGGAGTTAAGACTCATTCTTTACAAGATCATACAGTACATGCAGTGGTGCAAGACAATTTTTCAACTTTCACAGATCCTTCAAGGAAAAAGGTGAAACTCTCATTTTTCTACAACTGTACTGTTCCTTAAGGTAGCAAGACATACAGACTATTAACGCATATGGTAGCTTTCTTTAGGACTTATGTGTGAGTACCTATTTACCTATCTAAAAAACAGCTAGAAAAACTATCACCATGCAGGATATGGCTTCAGGATGATTTAAAGGAATCTGTTTTCTCTTGGACACTGCATAACTTGTAGGAATATCTGATGTCTGGTGATAGGTCCCTTAATTGATAAATACAATAACAATACATACACAAAAGGGTTCTTTTGATAAAAAGATTATATAGCAAAGTAACAAAAGCTGTGAAACAGAAATTAATCATTAATATTATTATTAATAAGCATTAATCTTGCTCACATCCCTCAAAAATGAGTGGCTCTTACATGCTATGGAAGTAAAATAATTAACTGTATTATTGATGCAGCAGCACAAATGGCGGGCAGGAGAATCAGAAACATTGTTTCTGCCTTTTTTCACGTGGATAATGGGGTGTTTGTCCACCTAGTAAACATCTGGCAAATTCTGCAATGACCATAAGGTTCATTTCAACTGTAATGTAACTGATTATGCACGTAACCAATCACCCATGACAATGCACTTTCTCTTTGAACTGCCATCAAGGTTTCAAATCAGTTCTAGGTACTACCTAAGATACAATCAGCTTCCAAATCCTAATCGAAGGAGATGCTGGAATCAGAATCAGAAACATATCAAACATGCTGTCAGGCCCCTCCTCCTGCCCCCCCCCCCCCGCCCCCGCAAGTTTAAAAAGTTCTATTTAATGTAGAGCCATGCATTCAAAATATGCATTTGTACTGACACCACACTCTCAGTTTCATCTAGAGTTTAGTGAAAAGGATTTTCAGGGCCACAAAGGAAATGATGTAACCATTTTCTCCATATTTTTGTAGCCACAAGATAGCCGCCTGTTGGTAAATATAATTACTACTTGTGCCTCCAAACCACAAGAAAATAATAATACTGTTTTTCCTGTACATGCCGAACATAGAGCTATGGCCATAATCACCCCCTAAAGAAGTAACAGTGTGTGTTGTGAACACAATGCCATATTGGAATTGCATCACACATCCTAAAAGCACCTCTTTCCAAATAAAAAGATGTTAACTCATTTGATATTTGAAAAGGATATTAAATGTATCCCTATCTGATGCCTGGTTCTGCTTGGTCTCATATTTCTAGAACAGTGTTACACAGCAGAATGTTTTGCATATCAGCATGTTCCCCCTCCTCTTTTTCAATGCAATAGTCCCAGTATTTTCAATTCCTGTTGCTAATGAAAGTTGTCTTTTATCACTAATAACTTTACTATTATTCTTTCCAAACACAGCTTCTAACATATAGGGCTCACCTGGAGAAGGTAATATCATCTCTCTACTGTATGAGCCATGTAAGTATTGTTTTAGTGAATCACATCTATCTTCACTTTACCTGCACCAACCTCTCATATTTGAAGTATTTCACCATTTCACACTGGAACAGTACATAATTTAAACAAAAGTAATGTTCTTTACAAATTATTGAATGAGTGAAATCTGGGGGGTTTTGTTTCTCGTTGCTTAATTTACCTCTTTACTCCCAGTCACTTATTCTGACACACTAAATGCTGTGAGTATTAGCACTACATCTGTGATACTAAATGAATACAACAGAAGAAAACCACAGTTCACTGGAATGTCCTTATGCTCCATTTCTGCTTTCTGCTAGGCCTGTGTCTTACAGATTGTTTACTCTGGTGAACTTTTTCTTTTCTTTGTGGGTGTGAGGTGATGGCTTTGACAAAGTCCTTCTTATGCCACAGCTTCACAGCTTTTTACACACATGCTGTAGACAAAATTACTTTTTATTGACATTCCTAGGGATGGGGTTTTGATGTCTGAAGCATATATCTTTGGTTCAAAAAAGTCCTGATCCATGTAACCACATTCAAATACTTCTTGCTTTTCTACTTGCCTGCTGTGTCTCTTGTTCTACTACAGAACACCTCAACTGGATTCCCTGTTGATTCTTAGGATTTAATTTCCTTACTTTTTATTTAGTATCTTTTGCCTAAAGAGTTTTTACATTTCTCCAGTCTAATAGTGGTTCTATAAACTAGCTATTGGCTCTTCAGTATTGAATTTAAGTTTTACAGTGGCCATGACTTTAAACCGAAAAGGCCTGCTCTGATACAGGACTTCAAAGTTTCATACCTGCATTCCTGTATGTCACTTAAGTCAAGAATTGCCATTCTGTTTGCATGCTCTAGAACTAAATGTTTCAAAAAGGCAATCACTCAGAGTGATGAGAAATTGCTTCCCTTATGCTCTATCCCACTGTGACATTTGACCAGCTGAAGGTAGTTGAAGCCACCCATTATTACTACTCATTAGGCTTCGTTGATTCTTTGATCTCCTTCAACGTTTTGGACTCAATATCCGTTTCCTGATCAGAAGGCTCAACAGTATAGCCCTAATACTGCTCCCCCAGCTCTATGACCTAATCTGTCCTTCCTGTTCAGTTTATAGCCAGGTATTACACTCTCCTATTGATTTTTGTCATTCCAACATTCTTCTGTAATGGTTACTATGTCAAGATCCTCCTTCTTTGCCAAGAATTTCAAGTCACCTATTTTTTCTTTTACACATCTCATGTTGGTATACAGATATGTATAGGTTTTGTATGCATTTGGGGAAGCAGGGAGTTGGCCTTGTCATTTTTTATTTAACTCTTAAGTTTGACACTGTATTAGTTTTCCAGAATTTCTCAGTTGTCCCTCCTTCAGTTGTGCTGGACATTTCATTCTTGTCCCTTACACCTTTTGTATGACTGACATCATTAGCAGATGTCTTTAAACAGTGTGAACCCTCATTTGTCAGCTTTTCCTCAACTCCTGTATGAGTAACCACACTCATTAATTTCCTACACCAGCAATCTGTTTTTATTACGGTTCTAGACAACCCCTTCCACAGAGGTTCTTCCTCCTCCAAGCTCTGTGTAAGTATCCCAATGGAAATCCTACTTCTTGTCATCCATTAACTGAAATAGCAAAAATCTTAAATTATGAAACCTGCACATTGGACTAAAAGCAGTTCAGCAGTGAGCATAAAGATGATGAAACTTCACCAGCTTTCCTGGATGAGTTTCCAGGATTTTTTAGTGGTTCATAATACTGGCAATGAATATATCCACCACAGTGAGCTCCTCTCAGGCACCCTAGGAACATCTGTTCTTCAAGTTCTGGCCTCACCCTCTTCTGCTCTGAGAATCTACTCAGCAAATTGTTTCTGTGGCCAACATGAACCAGGCAATTAATGTTTTTAGTAATTCAATTTCCTAAATAATCTTTCAAATTCAATAATGGAAGTAAGATATGACCCTGATACTCAGAGTAGTTCTCATATTAATGTTTTTCTTCCCTTAGCACCTACTGCTACAAAATAAAAAAGTCCTTACTGCTAAATCAGCCACAGTATAATGCACAAAAGAGACATTAAATAATCCAAAAAATATTAAACAATGAAAACCATTTGTGACAGAGCAGAAACACCTTTGCCATTGTCTAATCATCAAACACATACTTATTCTTGAGAAAAAGTACTAAATTCAATTTATACCTCACAGTCTAGGTAAATATGAGACAGCTGCTAAATACGTCTATATAAATCTCAAATGTTTTCATCAGATGTATTGGAAAGTAATGAGAGTAAAAGAAGGTACTTTTATTCTAATAGCAGACCATATTCCAGTAAAGAATCAGTTTATTAACTCTTGTGGAGAAGCAAGTATTTCAGAAGGGTTTATTAGCATAATTAATATTTATAATGAATAGCAAGGAGATTAAGAGAACAAAGATTTATAACTCAGGCCAAAATATAAAAAAGTGCAAGGACAGAAGTCTGTAATTAACTGCATAAATTCTCTGATTTTCAAGGTTCCAGACCTGACCCTGACTTCAGGGGGCTTTCTGGGTGCTCAAAAATCAGGCCCCTTCCCTCAGGTGCCCAAGCATAGCTGCCTGATGACCTCCTGCACCATCAGTCTGGAAACGTGGCAGAGGAGAGAATCTGTCCATATTGGTTAAAAAAAATACATATACTTTTCAGATGTGGATTTTTTCCTGAGAACTGAAATGTTGATTGTAAAACCACATTTTTGGTGGGTTTGTATGTGTAAATCCTAAATTCACAGAAATATTCAAGCAAAGATGGTTGGCTGTACAGCTATTTGGATGTGAGACCTGGCTCATTGTGATAGCAAGACGGGGTGTGGCTGTATTCAAAGCACTGGCTCTGGGATCAAAGAGCCTGCCTTCAGCTGCAGCATACCTTTCATGTATAATACTGGTAACTCCACGCTGATCACCTGGAAGGTGCTATAGAAACATTGATTTTATTACTGCAACAGACTGAAATAGAAAGCTGGTTTTGCTTCTTTCAGTCAGAATTTCAGTCAGTTTTGCTTCTTTCAGTCA
Organism: Buteo buteo; assembly: GCF_964188355.1. Classification (NCBI taxonomy): domain Eukaryota; kingdom Metazoa; phylum Chordata; class Aves; order Accipitriformes; family Accipitridae; genus Buteo; species Buteo buteo. Next base: position 50,220,740 of record NC_134172.1, on the reverse strand, counting down.
GAATTGCCAGTAATGTACTGCTAGCAATGGTGTTGCAAACCACTGGGTTTTGATAATATTTTTCCTACTTTTGATTATTACAAATACTATATTCAGCATTTAAATATTATGTTTTTAGTTTCTCTGATCAAAAAGCATGGACAAACCTAACTACAAATAATTTTAAAATATGCAATTGAATGTAAAAATGAAGGTAAGTGCCCTGGATTGTACATGGGTTATATTATTTTGGTGTCAAGAATGTCATGTGAAAGGCTTTCATTTTATTTTATTTCATTGCAACTTATCTCTCATGTTAAACAACAACAAAGTAAGTTTCCAGATGTTTTCCTTTGTGGAAACTGACTTGTAAATGCAGATGAATGTAACTGTATTCCTACAGTGGTACTAACCTAGGACCACCCCGCCTTCAAGCACCGTGTACTGTAAGTGGGAGACTGGTAGCGAGAAAATACTGACCACCTTTCCACTGCCATTGTTTTCACATCAGTTCTGTAGATATTTCATACATTCATTATATTCAGGGATCATATCCAGACTCGCCTACAGAGCTGGCGATGATGAAGAGAAAATTCTGATGGTTTCTGTGGGCCTTTGTACAACTGAGATTTTTTAGAAGTACCTTTTTGCCACGTGGTATAGGAATAAGTCACACACAGTCACAACTAGCAATCAAAATGTGCAATCTTAGACAATATTGGATATTAAGAACACTTCTAATAATTCCGTTATAGAAATCATGTGTTTTCTCAGATAGGCATGCATGCTATGGCAAGAATACATTTATAGAAGGAAAAGAAATCTCAATAGTCAGGAAGTCTCAAATATTCACAGACTTACTGCTGAACTAATAGTAAGCAAAGGAACCATTAACAACAGCATTGTACCATCATGCTAATATATCACTTAGTTTCTGACGGTCCTTGGGGACCTCACTTGTTTCTCCCAGTACAAAGTACATAATCAGTATAGGTTTTCCAATCTTGCATGCCACACTGAGTTCCCAAGAGCTTAAGTACTCCATCCATCTTTCACCTGCCATGTAAGTGTTGTTTATTTATACAGCATTCGTTGTTTTGTTAGAGCTAGTCTGTCAGCTCAGAGTACTCACCCCTTCCCAGGACTGCAAAACTTGCTCATCCACAGAGGAATGCCACTTAACACTGGCACCTGCTTAGTATTGTAAAGTACATCTAGATGGGAGCATCTCCCTGCAGACCCTCAGCCTGCTGCAGGCAGAGATTCACTACATCTCTCCTCATAAGCAGTTTATTCCTGCATACTCTTGCACTGACCTTTGTAGCCCTTTAGAAAAGGAACTGTGACTGTGGTTTGAACTACAGCATTTTGACATAAGTCAAAGGAGCATTGTGGAGAAACACAGGCAGACTACCCTGGTAAACAGTAGAGATGCTGTTCAGTTTGAGTGTTGGGTTCTCCTTCCTCAGTGCTTTAATGTCCTGGGCAGTCAAAGGAACTTTCATCAACAGAAACTCCAGCACATGGAGATCCTTCCTGATTTATACTCTACCCCATTAAGACTGGCCTTTGTAACAAAATAATTTAGGATCGAGAACTCCTAACTGCGTGTACACCAAGGAACTGGGATTCAAGAGTGCTACTTGAAAGACGTGGAGAAGTGTACTGAGGTGAAAAATAATTTCCCACTTTGTATCAGTAGCTTCCACTACTTTCTAGCAGTTCAGTACTTAACAATTTTTATCCACTTGTCCATTATTAACATTTAATTTCATGAGTTTTATTACCCAGCCATAAAATTTCTCTCCAAGTTGCAGTAAAGCAAAAAGAAACTAAAGCCAGGCAGGTATTTCAGAGCTATCAGTGTACACATGAAAGACCTGATTTCTTTCAGAAACTATCCTTGTTAAAAAAAAAGCAAACCATAGTTTTGAAAATACTACATTTCACAGTTACCTAGTCAATAATGTGCCTTAGTTGCTCTGTGAGAATTTAATGTAAAAAGCAATTAGTATTTGCCTACTATACAGAACTGTGAGCAAAATCAATACAGGTTTTTAAACACAGTGCTTCCTATGAACTTTGCAGTGCTTCCAGACTTTCTTGCTTTGAAGTTAATGATCCCATGCCATTAACCTTAACAATGAAAATACAGGACTTAAATTTATAAAACACCACAGAAATATCACAGTTTTGAGTGCTAATGTACAGAGTTAACAATAGCCTGCAATAATGCCACTGGCTATTATACTACAGATTTTACTGATGTTCCCATAAAGAAATCTCATTTGGCTGGAAAATATACATCAACTACTTAATGGAAACGAATCTTAGGAAAGCACTGTTCATTTCCTTAAGCCACAGGAATGTTAGAAAATTAGAAAGTTCTAGACATACTGCTAAAAACACAGAGAACCCGATAAAGCATTGAATTTGCATTTCTGCACTGATCTTCCACATTATGTTCACATTTGTGGCATATAAGAAGCCTGAACCTTGTTTTGCTTTGTCAGGTTCCCAGTGAGGACGCCTCAGAAAGCAGGCACCAGGGCTAAGCCTCAACAAACTCAAAGATCAGGAATTCCATGTGGAATTACGAAGAACATTATCCCTGAAAACTCATATTCAGGCAACTACATGCTGAATATAAGCCCTATCAGTCCCTTATGACAGGCTTTCTTCATCTCTGTTCCCAGCACAATTGCTATCAGAAATCTGTAGAGTTCACAGTGTCTCTATAGAGACAGAAATTCTCACATGCTTTCCAGAAAAACAGCTTCATACCTTTTACAGATCAGTTGTTTAGAGCACATAGTTGCTGAAACAAGTTGTTATAGAAGCTATGAGGGACCAAGGAAGGTAAAAAAAAGGGAAATACTAAGGACAAATTCTTCCACTTAAAATCTTACACCAGTTTGCATGAACAAAGGCATTAGATAGTTCAGCTGCGTAAATTGGTATCTTCAAATGTTCTGACCTATTTTGGAAGTTACACCTCAACAGTGGTACCTGTTATGTAATACAAGGATCTGATAGCATTAAAAGCAGAATTGACAGTAATCGCTCATGACAGAATAGTACTTTTTCCCAATATTTAAATCTAAGCAGAAGTTCAATGTAACTGGAGATGCAATTTGTACATGTCTACATACTGAACCATTTCAGGGCCTTCATAACACCATCAGTTTGCAACACTTCACTGTATCTGAGTTTATTTGAAGCAGGTTGCACAGCGATTAACATTTGCCAGAAGAAATCTCTCATGTCAAGCCATAAGCACTACTCTGAATATTCACTTTCTATAAGACATTTCATTCTAACTAGTGCTATTTAAGCAGACAATTAGAATGAAGAGGAATCAAACTATACAAAATGTACAGAGGTGACATCTAATAAAATAAAAAAAAAATTTAAAAAAAGGAAACATTTTAGGTTTACAGCTGTTTCGTGAGACTAGATCCAATCTGGGTTAAATTTAAGTATAACACAAATGCATCAAAATTTAATGTTTTGAGCCTTCTAATTAAAATGTTATTTTTCAGAAGTCAGAAAGATTTTTCAGTGATGAGACCCACCTCCAGTATCTAGTTTCTGTGATTATGTAAAAGCCCAATATCATAGTATTTCCTGTGAGGATCAGGTCATGTCAGAGACCTACTAGAAATCCATTCCCATAAAACCTTTAGCTTAATTTCCACATAAATAGATATAAATCGGCTTCAGTTAGACAGGCTTTTCTTTTTCTTCAGAACTGAATCTGTGTACCTGCAAATGTTTTCTCACTCATTCAACACCACTATTTAGTTATGATAAATAGAGAAAGAAAAAAATGATTCCAACATTTCCCCAACCTTTACTTCAATCTTGTATCAGAAGAAATATGCTTTTGGAAGAGCTAAAAAGTTCTGCCTTTGTGTTCATGTATTCCTTAGTCTCCTGAAGATACTACAGCTGACAGTATTCGACTGAAAGCTGCTTTTTGAAAGATGACTACTGTTCACTGCACTCAGCCCATCTTCCAATTACAGGAAACCAGAAATTATCCACACATAGTTGCCACATAAAATTAATTTACAGTTACTACTGATACAGACTGCAATGGAATATGTTATCTGGTGAGTTAGTAAAGACAGTCAAAGAAAGGATTTCTCATTGAAAAATGAGCTCACATTATGGGACTTCTTGCTCTGCCATGCATGTGTGGGATGATTTTGGAAATTAACCTTATGACCCACATTCGCCTCAACTACCATTATATCCTTGACTGAGGGTTGCAAGATGGTAACCAAAGTGCCCTCATTATAGTCAGCAGAGATAAAGACACTTCCAGAGAGTGATTATGACTCTGATATTTGACTATGATTATCATTACTATGATTATGATTCTACTCTATTAACCATGGAGTAGTCTTACAACAAGAATGCAGCTACCTCTAAAATCTGACTTAAATGCTTATTTTTAACTGAGATGTATTCAGGACTCTGTACATCAGTTCCTCATCTGTAAAATGTGGGAAATAATATTTCCACAATTTTTCAGAAGAATAAAAGGTACATGGGACACTGAAAGATACAGAAGGGATGTGGTGTTGGGCTAATTTCAGAGCAGTGTACATAAGTCATTTGCCTTCTGATTTACAGCAGCAGAGGTGAGACAGGCTGTCAAAATGAATTTGCACTATATAATAAAATCCTCAGCACTACTGCTGAAATTCACTGTCACTGCTTCCATATACCCATTGACACAGATGTTCCTTATCAGTTCTTTCCTTTTTACCAATAACAAAATATTAAAAGGCTTAGAGTCAATACTCTTTGGGTTGAAGGAAAAAGCAGTGATGCATGCAGAAAATGTGACCTGAATAAGTGGTAAGTGTATAAGGTATAAAAGGACAGCTCAGATCTGTGTATAATCTAGTTTTCCCTTTCAGCACTGACAAGTGCTCCATCTAGTCAAGCCTCTTTGCTTACAGGCAGTTGACAGTTAGGGCCTGCCTGCATTATCTCTTAATCCATCAACACATACGTGAAAAGATACTCCATCTCCAGAACTAATCTGGAGTTTTTTCAAGTAGGGTTCATGGAGACAGTTTACTTCTTTATCTTGCATAAACACATCACTCAAGAAGACAACATCAAAGACAGCAGAGCTGTCATAACTCTGACGCTTCCTTTTTTGTTATTACAATTGCTCAGATATTCAAGGCAATGAAGTCTTTACTGAACTTCATGAAGGTAAACCATGCTAAGCTGGGACAATTTTCCAATTTAAGGAACATGGTACCCCCCCCCCCAAAAAATTTTAAAAGTTTCACATATGTAACTGATACTCAAACATAGCTACAAGATACTTAGCTTATATTTATTTTGTGTTTGATTACTAAATTGTAGGTGCCTAGTTTTGATTGCAGTTTATTATGGGAAAAAAGCAAATGAGGTAGGAATCCAATCTGCTCTCTCTGAGGTAGCTCCACAACGTGGACCAAAGCATGGTAAATGGAGACTTGCTTCAAAAGCTCTAAAATGCTAAAGTAAATGCACCTGCGGTTGCCTAAAGGTTCACTGTAATTAAGTAGGAATAATTTTACAAAGAGAAGTATGTGACTGGGGACCTGGACAAGGAGCTGTGTAATGTAACCTGGGGTTGTATGTTGATTAGCTTGAAAGACAACAGATCCTGCTTCCACTGGCGCAAACAGGAGTCAGAGCAAAACCCAAAACATGCTGGGCTACTGCTGTTCAGTCAGTTATGTGTTTTAGCCTGTTAATGATGAATCCCAGATGGACATTCATAGTTGTCTCTTGGAAAACTGGAGTAGTAAATACATTTTGTTCATTATCATTCATCTATTTAGGTATAAGTTCTAAGTGACAGGCTGAAGACATCCTTCAGGCATTTAGAATGTTTTTCTTTCTACTGCTAGGCTAGTGATGTTAGACTAACGTGATTCTGTCATTGAAGTTAGCTGCCTGAATCTTTCTCCTGAAGTACTCATACTTTTCTGTTTGTAAAAGCTGTCAGAGTTTGAAACTAGTATTAAGTTCAGAAACAACTGATCTTTCAAATTCCAATTAAAATAACATGCTTGAAAACATTTTAGTGCTTTAAAATCAGCTATTTCATCCTAAAAAATATGTGTAATGACAGAATTATTTGAGACTGCAAATAGAGAACACAGAAAACCCTCAAGAACCTCATCTTAGTCCAGTTCTTGTTCTCACAGCCCATTTCTAAGAGGAACCAATCCAAAGGCAAAAAAAGCTTTCTTCTTTTCATACCAGCAGAAATGGTACAGTTTTATTTTTCAGATTTACAAAACAGTATTGGTTTTGGTGGATTATGATCCAGAAAAATGTTATTGAAATTAGATGTTTATATAGTAAAACAGACAACACACAATAGTTTATCAGCCTCATATTACTGTGGAGTAGCAAGACGTCTTTAGAAGTGTATTTTTCTTCTTTTGCTAATTAATGCCAAGATTTTTAAATTAATTTGAGAACAACATGAAAACCATATGTTAAAATTTGATGGTTGTGATCAAATAACAATAGAGATCTGTTAGTTCTCCCTTTAACTTTGTAAATATGTGTTAAAAATTATTCTCAAAATCGTCATAAGGATTAACAAAACGCTCTAACACATGCAAAGACAGAATTCTAGAAATCAGCAATTAAAATTACTATTAATAGTGTTATCAAGGAAGAAAAGGAATACAAACAAAGGACTTCAGCTATATCTCAAAAATTCAATAGCATAATTCACATTTATTAATTAAAAAAGAGTTCCAATCAAAAATTTAAACCAAATTCTCTATCCCTATTAGCTTTAACTTCCATTTATTGTGATACCAAATGGAAGCTTCAGGATTTGATTTTCTATGTTTAACATTTCTCTTAATCTTTGAGTATCACTAGAGAAACTCTAAATGCTTCACAATCCTACCTTCTGCTTCTTTGCACTGATATCTCAGAGTAAGAATTTTTTTTAGTTTTACTTGATGACGATGGAAGAATCTTCCTTGTAACTTTCACTATAGATCTGACAGCAACTATAGCATTAGGGGCCTGGTCCTCATGGCATGAAGGCCACAGCTAAACTTTTTAGTAGAGCCACAGCTTCATTTTAAACTCTGGTCATAATGAAAGACAAACATGAGTGTTGTTTTCTCATAAAGATGTGTTGGCAATCTGAGTGGAAGAGTTCAACTCCATCATGTTTAAATATATTTGTTGATTAATTCTAGCAGACACAAATTGTTTCTGGAATGCTCTTAAAATTTCTTGAGACTTTTATAACTTAATTGTGACTTGTATGCAAAGTTTCAGATATGTAGTTTCATGTACAATGTATTTTAAAGTTGCACTTAAGCCTTGAAAAGGGATTAGTAGAGCCATCATTCTGAGAAAAATTGTAGCTGTTCTCTCAGCAATCTGAGGAGTCAAAAAAATGTCTGTGTCATTCTGCAGTACTGAAATTATGAGGTTGACTGCCAGTGGTGGCACTCTCTGAGGGACAGAATGAGGATCTAGAGGAAAGGCAGACGTCTCCATGACTCCTGCTTGCTAATGCCTGCTGGTAGTTAGTTTTATGCACTGGCATGATAAGGTCATGAAGAAAGTCTGTGGTTGAAGAAAGTCTGTGGTTGTTCCAGAAAAGTTTTCATCTTAGAGAAGTCTTCAATGACATAAAACAGAAAAAAAAAATCTGCAATAACTTGGACAATATGCAATGAATACATTATTTCTAAAAATGGTGGCATTTAAGTGTTCTATAAGAAAGAGCCCAAAATCAAGACTTCTTGTCTTGCCCTAGATCAATTTAACTAAAATGAGTGCTTATCAAATCACACTGCTGTGCCTATTTGCTTCTCTACTTAAGCTAATTTCACTATGGAGAAAGAAAATCCTAATGTAATTTTTGAAGCTCCATGAATAGAGAATGTACATACATGCTTTTTAACACTTTCCATTGCCATACACACATGTATGGCACGCACACACAATTTGCCTGTAATTCAGCTTGTTTAGGAAGGACAGTACTTGTGCTAATGTAGCTTAATTAGTAACAGCCAGAGTTAACTCTGCTATTGTAATTCTATGAATTCTTGCAAGGTTCTTTAAAGCACTGAGGAGAGGTTTGAATGGGGGGACTAGGAAAGGAGTAAAAAATGAAGCAGGCACATGGTTTTCATTTGGGGGGAGGGAGTCTGTTACAAAATTTACTTGACTGCTGCAGGCAATATTGGAGGATTAAATGGAAACTGGCTGAACCTTAGCTTCCAGTTTATAAAGAGCATTCACTCTATAAAGTTTCCTTATAGCACCTTTTTACATAATGAGCTTTAACTAAATTCTGTCAGCACGGAAAGTGGTTCATATGGTTTAAGATGTGTCTTACTTCAGGAATTCAGAAGCTTTTCCTTTCAAAGGCAGAGAAGCAGATCTAAAGGAGGGCTTGAGTCTTGGAAGCGGTGGAAGATGTTGTACCTTTCCCATGTCTCATGCTTTCAACTACAGACTTGAACAATTCTATGCCAGGGTGTTGATCTTGTCAGCTGCAATTGTCTTTCACCTGATTATTCATATGCCCATAGCCCTCAGCCCCTTCAGAAAGTGTGAATTTTTCCAGTAGTACAATAACTGATAAAAAAAGTAGGAGGGACAGATATATAACCTGATGTCATTTATATTTAAGTTTCTCAATTTTCAATTTGTTTTCTTTATTTCTGTTCTGGGCTCAGAACAATTTTACCTATAATGCTCTTTTCTGAAATCTACTTGACTCATCAAGTTGCCTGCCTCTCCTTTTCCTTCCTCTTTTTCAACCGTCAAGAATTTCCAGCAGGCTCAGTCTTGCATAAGTACCACTGGATGTTATGAAGAAAAGAACACAAGAATATCCAGCATCAAGATTTATAGTGTCAACCCCCCGCCCTCTTGTTGTTGTTGTTGTTTTGAGCTAAATTCAACTCCTAATTATTATAGACAACAATGATAAATGATATTTTGTACAGTTGTGCATAGAGAAATACTGGAGTATGTTGTTTCAGGCATTGCGCAGCTGCAAAACCTCTGTTGCCATTCTAAGTAGACACAAAAGCTTAAGAGACTTAATCATTCAAACACTTCTAGGAACGTAAGTAGCTTTATCAGTGCACAATGTTCCTGGGAACTCGAAGTAGTTATGCTATTCACATGTACAACTTGAACTGAGCTTGTATTTCCAGAACACAAATTTTAAAAACAGTAGAATTAAATTCTAATTTTCTAACCACGAATTGTGGAGATTCTGAAGTCTTCTAGACATAAAGGGGTGTTTTTAACAATGTTATTCTATCCTTTTTCAAACCATATTTCAAGCCACAAGGACAAAAAGAATGAATTCTGGGGTCAAATAAAGTGTTTGTTTCAATTGGAAACTAAGAACTGATATTCATGTTCTGATAAAGTATAAATGAACTTACTCTCAAAATGTTACTTGGAGATGAAACATCAAAAATGTTCTACACTGTCCCATTCGAAATGGCTGCAAAGAAATACTGTGCTTAATTCTTCTTTGTCAGATTAATCTATTTAAAGATTTACCAAACAGTTCAGGTTGAAAAATACCATCATCTGGCAAATCGGCTATTCGTTTGAACTCTTCAAAGGACTCTCCTTGTAAGTACTATTCAAATGAAAACACTGAAATACTTTGTAAAGATTAGGTACTTAATGTCATTTGATTAACAAATCTATGAATGTCTTTACAAAAGTAAGGAAAAGCTATAATAAGGTAAAATACAGACAAATGTGTAATGCTAAATTTGATTCATATTTAATCAATACAGAAGACAGAATGCAGCAGAAATTAAAACTATTTGGACAAAAGGGTTGCAACAATGCAAACAGGTGACAGTGAAAATGGAATCAGCCAAAGAACGTTATAATGACACATGTATTCTTCTTTTGTTTGTTTGTAATTCTGCAGCCAGAATTATCTCCTTGAACTCCATCACAATCAACAAAGTTTCTGGCATACTAACTCAGCAAAGGGGGAAAGAATCAATTTTACAAGTGTAATATAAAATGTGATATTTATACTGTTTTCCGGTAGTAATCAGCACTGTCTGATGTGCAAGTAATTTGTTGAATGCCAAAGACACTCGTGTCTGGCTAACAGTTGTTGGCTGATTTTGCTGAAAGCTGTGTGTCAGAACAGGAATCTGTTTGCGGTAAAATTGTTCGTGCAGGAAGGTAGGCAGCCTGTTTCCACATACTGCACTAATGATGCCTCTTCACAGCAACCACATTTTCCATTTTGGACCCCTGCTCTAAGAAGTCCTAACATCTCCACTGAGGGAACACAGGGGGAAGAGGGTATATCCCCTCCTCAAAGTCTCAGTTCCCAAATTCATGAATTAACCAAGATGAAAACAAGATGAAAATCACTCAGCTAAACTAGTAATTGTTTATTTTACGCAAACTAATAACTGTACTTTGTCTTTCTTGCCCGAAGTTCTCAATATCCTTTGCATTAGATAAACAAGCCTCAGATAATATAAGTATTACTTTTTCCAAATATTTCTAATGGGTTATGAAAGAGAAGAATGAGCTGCCATGTGTGCTGCTTTACAGAAACCTTGGGAAAGAGCTATGGCACTAGCTGAATCACAGCTGCCGCCCGGCAGCCCTTTAACTGGGGTGGTGGGTCAGCATGCAGGATGGAAAAACATGGCAAAGATGAGCCTGACCTCTTCCCAGCTCAACTCCAGGTACCAAACTTGAAAGAGAAGTACCAGTCACAAACCCACTAATCCTCTTCTCTTCTCCTTTCCTCTGATGCCCAACCTGGAACAGTCATGAAGGAAACACTAATACAATCATCCTGGTAGGGGATCTGCTTCATACCCTGCAAGAATGCCCCTGGAGTGTATTGCAATCCAGCCCTCACCTCCATGCCAGAGGCCACACAGGAACTGTGTGGCACAAGCTGGGAACAACCCCAGGCTTCCCAGTACAAAGACCTAACTCTTGATCATAAGACTATCCTTTCTTCTTCCTTAATCCTTTATTTTATTTTCAGTAACGTGATAAAGTCTAATCTACCTCATAACCCCATTAGTGCTGCATGCCAGTCCTTTGCCCATCTGCAGCAGACTGCCCTGCAGTCCTGAAACCACTTCAGATGGCACTTTTTCAAGCCACGCTAATCAAAATGAAATATCTCTCAATTAATTATCTCTCTACAACCTGCATTCCAATCCCACTCCATAATTGACAATTACTTGCCCATTCTTCCTCACAAAGCCTGGAGTAAATTGGATAATTTTAGTATTTGTTTTATTTTGACTGTTCCTAAATTTAACGTGGGAAACTCTTTGCACCCACCCCCCCTTCCTGTTTTGGTAAAACAAGTTAGTTAGAACCCATCTCTTACAATTAAATTTTCAACAACACATTGGGAAGGTCATTGCCTCAGTTGTTTATTGATCTCATTATTACAAAAAGCATGCGGTTATGGCTATGTCTGCCCCTTCATCATACTTTTTCTCATGATTTTAAAATGTACTAAACAATGTATTCAAAATATCATATTTAATGTAAAAACTATATATTAAGGCCTCCTCTCCAATTTCTTCCAGACCAACGTGTTGCAAAGTATTTCCCAGTTCATATTAAACACACATGAGAACATTTGCACTTATGATTAGGAATCAGCTCTTGACCTTCCAAACTTGTATTGTTCCCCGATGAATGCTCTGGTTCTAATTCCCCAGAAGGCCATGACCTGCTGTGTATCCAAGGTCAATTAAAATGAAGTCCTTAAAGCTTTTTCATATGAATTCTAACATGTTTTCTAAGAATTATAGGCTCAGATTTAACCCTCTGCTGTATAAGATTTTTCCAATATGAGTTTCTGGTTATTCTGAGCAGCTGAGTGTGCTGCATTTTCTATCATTCATTCCCTGCACAAAACAGCCCTTCTGGCTTATCACCTTCCCCTTCATCACTCTCTCTTGGAATCACAAGAATGAGAAGTGTTAGAAATCTGGTCAGCCATCAAGGCCATTCACTTACTTAGGCCCGCCTGTTTCTTACAGCACTGTTCATGTTAACGTTTTCAAGTCTCATTTCAATCTCCTATGGTTTCGTTCACAGGGTAATGGGTAATATTCAACAGCTCTTCTCTTGGTATTCAATCTACATTTTCCCTTTCAAAACCTACTGTCATCACCCGCAACTTGACCATCTCCCATCTCACTTAACACTGTTTTGCTTCTACTGTGTAATGTTCCTATTCACACAACCCAAGATGACAAATAATGCAGGAGAAAGTAAGACAAAGAAAAAAAATAAGGCAAATTATGAAAAAAAAAAAAAAAGACAAATAAGGCAAGGCACTAGAGAGCCTCTAGCTGGGTGACTTCAGATGATATCAAGGGAGGGGAGAAATCCCCCACAACCAGAATTCAGAATTCAGACCAGAATCAGCAAACACGGCCAAGAGTTGACTGCCAGAACTGACATAAATGACCCAGCTGGGAAATGCACAGGTGATTAGAAAGGAAAATAGTCGGAGGACTGTGGGAATAGGCTGTGAGTCTTGAAGAGAGGCAGCTGGAGCTGAGAGCTGCAGAAAGAGGGTATGTAAGGTAGAGCTAGCAGAGAGCAGTGAAGAGGCGATAGATTGGATGATTCCTGTCAAATAGCGGGACTGTGGCATGATAAAAAATCTCCACTGAGCACACAGGTGGAACAGTCAGCCAGGTGAAGCTCAACTGGAAATGCTATCAATCTCATTTGACAAACTATGGGACTCAAGCAAAAGAGATTTCTGTTATCCTAGTGAGATTCAAAGGCAGAAACACTGCCTTAGATTATAACACCCTCTTAGAATAAGAACGAAGAACATGGAACACTAATTATTACATGCAGCAGGACTTGGAAAGAGAGGCAGTATCTTTTATTAGCTCAACTGATATAGCTAAAAAAACCAGACAAGCTCACAAGCACGCAAGGCCTTTTTTCAGATTTTATTTTAATTATTAAATCTTATAATTGGTTTATAAATATGTTAGTACAACATTCTTTCCAGTGTTACATCTATTATTTAAAAGAAGGCTCCTAGCTTGATAGAAGTGTTATTTGACTCATTGTCTTTGTAGATTTACATTGTGGCATCACAGAAGGTGACCAGAAAGTGCCAAATATTTCAATGCAGTTAAAACTTAACCCACTGGCCTGACATATTTTTAAACTAAGTTTTCTATTTGTATATGGATTTTTCAGCTCACTTGGAGATTTTCAAAAAACATCTTTTGAGGGGCTAACTAATCATCCAGAAAAGCAGCCAGAATAGCTTTTCACAAAGTAAAGTCAAGAGAATAAAGAAGATGAGCAAGAACACTATATATTTATCAGTGTACTGTGTTTTACTTGTAGTGCACTTAAGTACCAGGGATTTAATAAGCTAGTACTTTAAAAAGGTAGTACATTAAGTACTAGGATTTATGAGCTTTTTTAATCTGTGAATTAATAACACGGGAGTAAGGAGAATCTTACCGTGCTATCACACTGCAAGTTTGTTACAAGTCAGGCTGGCAATAACACTCCTGATATTCAGGAATGTCTGTACATACTCAGCTGGCATGCAGGTGGCTAATAAAACAGAAATGGAAATTTGACGGTTAGGCAGAAAGTTACCAGATGTTTCTAGGGGATAATTAGAGAAGAAAGGAGAGAGATGCACTGGTATACATAAAAAGAAACACCTATCATCTTTGCTTCCCCGGTATTTCGAAAGTTTACATGGTAAGAAGAATTCCTCTTTACATTTGAAAAACAAGCAGGAGACTAATTGCAGCATATTGTATACAATTTTAGGGAAAAGAACGTAGGAGACCCTTATAAAACATAGAAAAAAAATAACTGTAGAACTGCAGCACTATAAGGCAAGTAATTGTAAAGATGGGCAGTTGAGATGGAGGGAAGTTCATGGTTCGGTTTGAAATGTACTGAGTAATGAAGACTTCAGTTGCTTTAGATATTCAGCCATGGTAAGCACAAGACCAGTAGTGATTAATTAAAGTTTTCTTGGTAAATTGGAAATAAAGTTTAATAAAATCTGATCTCATTTATACTCACACAGCACTAGAATAACCCACCTGACTTTATCTCTGAACTTACCCTAGACTAGCAAAAATCTACAGCTCCATGTTCCTAAGTCCCAAAAATCTGCCCCAAGTACAATTTGAAAGAGCATAAAGTTTTTGTGCAGTAGCTTCACCAAGATCTTTATAGTTAATAACGATGGTCCCCCAAGCACTTCTGTTGTTTCAATAACCCTGCCTTTATCAGTCTCATCAAAGCTGCTGTCCAGCATGAGGTTGCTAGCAACTATAATGAAGTGATGATGCTGTAGATTTCCTTATAGCTAAAGAATTTCCACTGCTACGCAGGTGACTGCAATTTCCATCACATCAGGACAATTACTTTTAAGAACGGAAGGAACCTTCGCCCTCCCTCCTTTTCCTCTACCCCTCCCAGCTTAGGTTGCACATCATGATCCACAAACTTTCAGAGAATACTTCGCTTGTGATTCTCAACATAACCAGTACTACAGGAAATTGAACTGCAAGACAGAAAAGTATTTTTTTAAAGAAACTCTCTTTGAAAACCTAAGCCTGGGAAACAGATCATGGAAAATACTGTGAATAAGCCTTGATTTTACCTTTTGAACAGGGAGATGATACTGTAGGTCCCTGTAAAATAGGTTTTCAGAAACAATCCTTAAAGCATGTAAAAATTTAGAGTTGAGAAACGGATTTTAATTTGTGCACACTGCAAATCTCCAGGATACCACAATGTTTTCATTCTTATGGCAAACTGAAAACATACTGAAGAATTCTCTCTTATATTGTGAAGTCCCTAAGCAAAAACTTGAAAGAGCAAATCCATAACTGAAATAATTTCCCTCCCAAAGAAGAATATGCAGTCGAACTGTGAAGGCATGGGAATCCAAACTCGTGCCAGGCACAGGAATCCAAACTCATGCCAGGCACACAAGTGTTCAGACTATCAGCTATAACTATTGTCATAATTCCTTCTTTTTTAGTTGACTTGTAGAACCACATCAAGACTTCAAGAACTATAACGCTGGCTATCCAAGAATGGTTAGAACAAATATGGTGTCATTCATCTGCTCTGTTTTCATATCATGTTCGAAAGAAAAGGAATTACAACAGCTTACATTAGTGTATGGGATATGTAAAATGCAATGCAGCATTGCAAAATATGAACATTACTGCATTGTAATACTGCAAAAGCATTTACAGCTTCAAATAACTGTCATCATTGCCAGACTCTATATCATTTATTTATACTGTATTTTCTTTATGGCCTAAATGTAACACCTAAATTGCAGAGCACAGTAACCTCACAAAAGAATGTAATAATATCTTCAGAATCAGTCTAGACCAATGATTTTTTCTGCAAGTCAACCTATAGCACAGTTAACTGACATTAGGTTATCACTGAGGTAGTGATAGAATTGCTCCTACCTCAGCTGATGCGAGTACGTATCTCCACACATCCTGTTGAGTAAGTTGCAGAATAATTTACTCTTACGCTGCAAATTTACACAAAATAAACTGAGGGGTTCTCCCACTTAACTGAACAGCAAACAGGAGCTGCTAAGTTTAAGCTAAAATGTGGCTGTAATGCAAGGCTGAGGTGAATGAGCAGAATGTGTCTACCCCATATTTGGCAAAAGCAATGGCACCCGATAATTACCAATGGGCATTAATGAACTTAGGAAAAACAGGCCATACTAAGAAAATGGTACAGTAATCTGTCACAGCAGAGATGTTAGGTTCCTGGGAAGTATGCTGTCCTTGAGATGAGCTTCATTCCCATTTGGAGGCAAGTCCCACTGAAAAAGTTTGTTTCATTTATTTGGCTGCTAAATCATGGTGTATGTAAACAGGGCCCTTTTTTCAAGCACTGTATCTTAGACTCTAAATTACTTATTTTGAAGAATGGCTAAGGACATGGGGCTTACAGGCAAATATTAACTGTCCCATTTTCTCTTGCCCTTTAATGTACAATCCCATGGCACAATTAAATTTAAAAAATTATCAAACAGCTGGGAATACTGCTGGACATTAGCAGAAAATATTATTTTCTGTAAGTTAACTGCAATGTTTGAGTAATTCTTTGCAAATTGATTTAGCTCAGTGTTTTACTAAAGTTGGAGAACATGCATACAACTTATATTTTCAAATCTGACTTAGAGAGGTGAAATACCCGAAATGGGGTGCCAAAAAGGGGTCTAATTTCCAGAAAGCAGTCCCTCAGCATTTTCTTAAGTCTTTTTAACTAGGGTAGCCTGCAAATGAGACATTGAGAATCATTATCATATTTCCATCTCTTTCTTTTTTTTTAAAGCATTTTTTGGTTTATTGAGAATGCTAATGCCTTTACTTTTATGACACATACGAGCATGATGAAATTATAGAGAAATACATACACATACATGCAACACACAGCATATGGTTCTGAAGTAACCAACTTCAGCAATTTTAGAAGGGGAAACCTGTCCAAGTATGACAATCTTTAACACTGTTCTCAGAACAGACAAGACTTCTTTTTTATTTGTTAATCAAATATCCTCAGCAGAAACTCAGTATATCTTCCTACCAACTATTGAGTCAATCCTGCTTGAATTTAAAACTGTATCCTCATAAAGTTATAGTATTAAAGCTGTGTAAAACTCTGGATCTTGGAAGTCAACAGTAAAATCTCCACTGACTTCAACAAAGTCATGTTTTCACCTTCATGTTTACTTAATACTATTACACGCTGCATTTCTAGAGGATTGTACTTCTGATACATCTACCGAGACCTGATTTTTAAACATACTTCACTTATTAATACAGCAATTTGAAGAATATAAGATTACTACATCTTGGACTGAAATTATCCTTCCTGTTTCACATCTAGTTTTTGTGTTTGTGTAGTCAGTGAATGCTTGAGCTATTCAGGAGGTTTTACTGCTAAACAGAGCATATCAGCTCTTCTGACATTAGAAAGGAATAAAATGTTTCTTCTTTATGTGGCAAGTCTGGTTAATCCATTATGAATCTACTTTAAAAATGACTTGAATCTTGTTTTCCTGGAAAGTGATCAATCAGACTATGTGACAGATTTTAAAATCAATGTTTGCCTACAGGCTGTAATGAAAGCAAAAGGCCGAACGGCTTTGCCTGCACCAAGAGAACATTTAAAAGTTGTTTTGTTTTGTTTTTTATTAAGGTGGTAATGTTTGAACAATGGTTGGAGGACATTAATAGCATCTTTTTTACAATGGAACTCCCACAACTGTGAAGATTAAAATCATGTGAAGTGTATGTCAAACAGAGACTGCTACAATAATGAACATGAAAGCTGAAGCCAGTAAAAATATAAATCCTCAAAACTAGGATCCTTTTTGAAGGATGGGGGACATATGAAGTGGTATTTGCTAAATCAGAAATTTACACTCCAACAGCAATCCATACCCTGAAGCATGTACATGAGAAAGCAGAGCAGAAAGAACTCTACCAGCACATGCTAGAACAAATGGTTTAGAAGATTCAAACACATCTCCTCAGAAAGCAATAAGAAATTTTCTATTGTGTTGAGATGGATAATGTTTACTGAGCTCTGTTCTCTGCTTTTACCTCTTATTCAAGCAAACTTATACTGAAGGCAATTAGAAAGCACATGTGAGAAAATAACTCAGGTACTGACCTCAGACCTAACCTTTCGGAAAAATGATTCAGGATCCCTGACTCAGTATAATGACAAAACATTACTTGAATAGGATCCCAATCTTATTCTCGGTCCTTTCAGTTTTCAAATATGATGATAACATTTAAAGTACAATTTTAATCTGTGATGAGTCTTTTTCATACTGTGACACAATAATATTTTATAAAGCTGGAAAAAATAATACAGCTTTTATATTTGTCCTTAAGTAGGTTATTCAATAGCACAATAATAGTAGCACAATAATATCATAATTTTGACACCATGACTAATGGTGCTATCAACTAAAAACATCTGTGGCCATAAAAACACAGATAATGATAGACACAAATTCTCCGCCTTGAGTTGTCAACTCTTCATCTTGCCAAAACTCTTCTCCCTTGCACACAGGGTTGGTATAGCACAGTAGCAGTAGTGAAGTGTTAACTTTGTACTAGATAATCATCAGCTGCTATGATGGTGGTTACCAGATGTAAAGCACCACTAGTACACGAAGCTATAAGAAACTAACTTTTATCAGCTCGATTTGCTTTGACATATACAAGATGGGAAAGCAAGATTACTATACCAGTACAGTACTGGTCCCTTCAGTATAGCTTTCTGTAATTACGATAAAAATCCCAGTTGTCAACTGTTCCATTGATTAGAGAAAGCTACTACTGAAAACTTGTTAGATTAAGTTGGATTAAGGACTTACTGTTCATCATGGTTAAATGAAACTCAGATTCAGAGCCAAAATTCCATACTTCTTGGTATTAGAATGTATATGAATCAAGCACAAAACTAAACTAAACAGCACACCAAACATTAAGGCAAAACTGCAAGTACTGCTGTCAGGAATACAGGCTGAAGCAGAGACCAGGCTTTCTTGTCCCTAACAATTGCAAAAAACAATCAGAACCTGCACTTCAGCTGCAAATACTATCAAATGTACTTATTAAACAAAACTAAAGATTCTGCCATAAGAAGAGAATGAGTGAAGACAAAAGAGATTTCACTGACACTGAAAGAAATACAACTGCAGTAGAAGTACCAGCATTGATGAACTTAAATTCATCATACATGGATATTACAGGACCAAAGCAGAGTGCAGAAATAGGTTGCATAGTTCTTTAACCCATGCTTCTTCATAGTAAAGTGAACAGTACAAACTCATATAAACAGACAACTAGATAAGTCAGCTGAAATACTGCAGCTGAAGATGTACATTAGTCACCAATAGGCTGGAAAATCAAAGAGATTGCTTATGTAGAGTATTGAACCTCTGTAATAAAAAGAACCACCTTTGATCACCATAAGTGAATTGAGTGCTGGCAGAAGATGCCGAACTCCTGTTCCTGGAGATACACATGCTCTGTTTACCCACAGAAAGGAAACCCACCCTGGACTCATTGGTTCTAGCCATCTACCGCCCAGTATCAAATTTCCCAAGAGCAAGTCCACAGAGAAGCTAGTCAAAGGCCAAGGACATTCTCATCTAATGGAAATTAACCTTTTAGACACAGCATAGGCTGGACTCAAGCCAGGACACACAACTGACACCATCTAGGAGACTGATGAATATTCTCCACCCTTCAATGGGCAAAGGACAGACATCTGTTCCCATCATCTTGGACCTCTGCAGTGAGAGTAGTGCTCTATAATTATTTGAGTCCTTCCTGGAGAAGTACACCCAGTAAGCAGTGACAGGAAACTGTACCTCCACCACTGGACTCCTCAAACTGTGTGGGCAATTGCAGAAGCCAAGAACTGTGGAAATGACATTTATCCCAAATACCATGTTGTTCACACAGCTTTAGTCTGACACCTCTACCCCACCCTACCCCTGCTTTGTTTGGACTGGGAGCTCCTTGGCTACTGATAATCGACACCTCTTTGTTTATCCAGCACCTCGCACAATCAAGGACCCTGTTGGCAGTTCCTTGCATAACCTAACAAATACTCTTAGTAACAACAGTATTTGTGGGGTTTCATAAGTATCAATTCTCCCTCAGCTTATTTTCACTAGCTACATGGGACAAGCAGCAGAAACAGGACTAAATCAAGTCCCAGCAATATGTAGACAGCACACAACTTTATCAGTCCCTCCCCACACCAGTCATATAACCACTGCCACAACAGACCAGCTCCTGCATGAGCAACAGCCAACTACACTGGAAGAAAGAGAGAAAAAAAATTCAGGACTCTGTAGCCACTTTACCATTTCTATGCATGTGAATGGTTAGTCACTGAGTACTGGAACAGTACACTTTGTTTAAGCTGATCTCTGTTTTGACCAGAATCACCAGCAATGTTCTGTCAGCCTACAGATCAGGTAGAAGACTACTCCATAATTACTGACAATGCCAAGGCCCTTTAACTCCTCAGCTCAACTAAGAGCAAGACAATATATCCAAATATGGATATTTCAGAGACTCAGAAATCCCAACAGATGCAGACTATGTTGTATCTCCTCAGAATCAGAGCTGTTACACTAGATTCCCACTTAATTTCAAATCAAGTTCAGATCTCATTTTTTATATTCAAGGCATTTGATGGCCTGGGCCACTTCAGCACCTTCTTTACAAGAATGTACTTCTATTACTTATACATGTGTATATACATATAAAACCACAGTTATACATATTCTAATCTGAATATGTATCACTGTATTATTCTGTTTATATACCATAGGTACTAATCTGTTAGTGCAAGGCATCCATGAAGGGGATGAGCACAGCACAATAATTTATATAAAAGAGAACACAGGCAGTGACAGGATTTTTCTCAGTAATATAGCAGGGTAGCGTACTATTAGCATATTGTAAAATTTCATTTCAGTTTTGATCCACTAACTTATATGCATTTGTTTAACCAATATTTAATCCCTAACTTAGAAAAAGATCACATTGGTGTTTCCAAGGAAGATAATACCATGTATTTTTCAGGTGACTTTTGACTACACCTTTGTATTTTTAAAAATCTTAATTGTGTCTACATTTGCAACGGACTCTCCTTCACCAGTTATTTGTAGGAAGTGTCTCCGTTTATAAGCTCGTTTCTAAACTATTTCTTTGGGACTGGATGACCATGAAGATACAAGGATCAGAGTGAGAAACAGTTTGTCGTCTTCAAATATAAAACACAAAGACTAAGGAATATGATATGCAGTATCTGAGCTACACAATATAAACTTCAGCTGATCAATTTGGAACAGTTGTTGATGAAAGCTAAAATTATAGAAGGTGTTTGGAGTGTTAATATGATATTCAGAAATGCAGCAATAACGCTATTCAAAGCAAGTGGAGGTAAAAACCCCTAAAATTACAGAGTCTATACAGACCTTATATTGCCTGAACACTGAAATGTTAAGCAGATCACTTTGGCTTTCTTAGCAATGTGTTTTATTTTCAGAAGATACTGGAAAGAAAAATTAACAAATATCATAAACGTTAATATTAGGAATTGTTGTGGTTCAATTTTTTTTAAACATTATGTACATTTGTCTATTGTGAGAGCACTCCAAAACACTTAAGGTCAATTTAGTAAAGATTTAAACTTAGCTTGTTTTGCTCTGCTAGAAGGAATATTTAAATAATTTTTTTTATAAAGGTGACTTTTAAAAATAAAGCAATGTATTGGAATTTTATAACATCTGGAAACACCTCCTGACAACAATACCTGACAGGAGGAGCTGCAATGCTGTCAGGGCTGGATGAACTTGTATGGGAATTTGGGAATTACTGGAGAACATATCTTACAGATGATATATATAATGGTAATGATATCATGAATACAACAGAGCTGTGTGAGTTCCTGAGGGATTTGGGCAGGTAGAAAGGTAATCTTACATGTGACATTGTTTGTTTACAGTTCTCTGGAATTGCAAAGGAAGGAAGAGAAGGGAAGGGCTTTAAATGAACATATGTCTTGATCAGCAATCCATGGATCTCTGCTACAGTTACTAGGAGTAAAGGTAAATGACCAAGACTTTCAGAAGAGATAAGAAAAAAAATAATCAAAGAATCCTGCAGTCATCTCTAAAAAAGTCTGTCTTACAGCCACTACAGCTACTTAAAACATTTACAGGGATGTCTGTAATGATTACATCAATCGGTGTCTATGCCTAATTTCATAGCCTTCTGTCTTAGGCTCCATACAACTTGTAAGCAACCAAGTAAGTGGTTAAAAGTATTATTTTCTTTTTTTAGGGTGCTGTATATTGACAGACAACAAGCAAAAAAGAAGAGGAAGTTTTTGATGTGGCTTTGACTAGAAGGAGAAACAGAATTTTCAATAGTAAGCTAAAAAAACCCCCAAAACCCATGTCAGAGAACTAACATATCCACTTCTCAAGTGTAGATGCAAAGAGGTTTTATGTGATCCCTGCAGAGTGAGGGCACAGTCCTGTTCTTTGCCAAACACAAGAGGCCGACAAATACATGTACCTGGGACACAACTGCAGTGACAAATAAGACAGAACTGTATTCCTCCCACAGGGATACCCTATCATGATCACTTCTGACAGTGTACCTGAATGTATTCTGTGCAGTTGTGAAGGTATGTAAATAAAAACTTAATAAGAAAATACTATCAAGCAGGAATAATGGCTGGTTACCACAGATGCTTGAAACATTAAACAGTTTTGTAAACTTAAGGCTGATGGGAAACACAAGTGCAAACAGTTAACCAATCTGTCCAGACATATGAAAAAAGCTTGGTAATGAGAAAAAGTGCACGTACCAATAGGCAATAGGGAAATTGGTTCAGATAGCTGTCCAAAATTTGGAATGATCTCGGGAGCCTGATCCTAATCCAAGGAAGCCAAAAGGCATAGTGAGCGACTGTCCCTTGAGATCTCTTCCCCAGGTGGATGTTCTCAGGATGAAACATATTTGTTTATTTGTCTCTTGGTAACAGAAAATTCAATTCATCATTGGCCTCTGACTACCCATCCAGTTTCCAGTTCTCACAGTATCTAGTAAGCTATTGGGAGATTTTTTTTTTCCCCACTCAAGAAAATCATCCTTTAAAATGTCAGTGTGATTAATAAGAGATTAATGGACTCAGCTTAGCACCTTGTCTGCTCAAATGTCACCTTTTGTGGTGTTTGGCGGTTCTCTTTTCCTGAAGGACACAGGAGGAGACAGTCTTGATCAGACAAGAGGCGCCCAAGTGCACTTGTTGGCACATAAACACAGACACTAACAATTTTCAATTATACAAGTAAGCCAAAAAACCTGGTTTTATCCTTTCTGGAAGAATGTGTAACTCAAGCCTTTCAGAGTTTGTGATGTTACATTTGGCTGAACACCATTAATTTGAATGATTGTACTTGTTGCATGTTGGGTGATTAAACATATTTGTGTCAAAAGAAAGTCTTGTTAGTGTTGTATGGAAAGGCTTCTTTCTTCCTGCTGAAACCTAAGCTTCATTAAGCCTTCATATAAGTAAGGAGGACTTAATATATGAATGTGTACGCAAAGTGAAAATATCTTATTTCTTACAACCTGCATACATTGAGCCATCAGTCTGCCTAGGCCTCAACTCTGATCTCATATCTGTTATTTAGGAAAATGCAGACAGCTACCAGCATTTCTTAGATCAGAACTGTCTTGCGAAAGACAGTATACACATGCACCAGAAAAATGACATGGCTGAACTTAACTAAAAATGGGAGTTTTTATTTCAAAACTCAAGGTTATTTATACTGGATACCATCAGAGTTTGTAGGATTTAATGGCATCATTATTTTAATACGCATAATTTTGAAGGGAGAGCAAGTCTCCCACCACCAAAGATGAAGGCCAAGAATAGTCAAAATGTTGTTCATGTTGCAGTATGGTATATAAGTCAAGAGGATAAAATGGATCTATTGATTTTGGGGCTTTATCCATATTATTCTGAAGTCAGTGGAAAAAACAGATTAGAAGGATCAGAAATAACGACAGTGAAGATGACAGGTCCATTTCATGGCAGATTTCAAGGTTTCATTAAATTTTTTTATTCTGTACTGGAATGAATGCAAAATATTTTGTGCATTTTTGTCAAAATTATATTGTGCTCCCTTTCTGATTGAAACTCGAGCTTTATAACAAAAAAAAAAAAGAAAATGTATGCTTCTCTCTGTGTGGCCTCAGAGAGGGGGCTGTTATATAGCATATTTTTTAATGTGGATAATGAAGTTGTATGGTCAAAAGATCCAGAATCAAACTCCCTTTCTGCCTTATTTGAAACATAATTTTCAATCCCCCAAACACAAATCAAGGTAAAACGGTTAGATTGATTGCCAAAACCGAGAATCAAAGGCCCAGATTTAGCGCTCCAATTAAAATGGGAGCTGTAATGGAGAGCAGACATAAAAGATTGTGTCTGTTTATGGTTGGAACTACTCTAAAAGATTTTAAATTATTATTCTAATAATATTTTACATTTACATAATTTACATGCTCATTTACATCCATAATGGGATTGCTGGGGAAACTGTAACAGGAAAAAAAACATGATAGCTAGTTTGAGATTCACAAAGTTGCCTTGTTTATAACTTCACCTGGTTGGATCCACGTCTTCTGTTAAGGATGGCTGTACAGTACAGTATACAGTAAAATTCTGACACTGTAATTGTCAACTACTGAATAAATGAAAAAAAGCTTAAATTTGGACATAAAAAACCTATATGCAAGAGACATTTTTGGCACACCAATGGAGGTCTCCTCTCAATAACAAGGGCAGGTGCTCATAGCCTGTTCCATTAAAATGATTTCTAGTACATATAAAAAAGAGTGCTGCATTAATAAAAATAATTTGGTAAAATAAGGAAAAGGCTAATGAAAAACTGTGATCAGGGAAGACAGACAATGAAGAATAAGGAGAGATGAATTATCAAGTATATTTTTACATTTCTGTTCAAAGAATCCGTATTAAACTGTAGGACCAAAGCTACTGGTACAAATGGGTCAAATTCTTCCTAAGTGGAATCTTTCAATTTCTCAGTTGTATCTTTGTGTATGTACAAGAGACCAGACTGGAAAAAGAAACTGAATATGTTATAATACAATAATCAGAAAGGTGGCCAAAAGGGAGTTATTCCACTGAATTAAGCACATGGGTTTCTAGGCCAAGCTTTTCTATGGTTTGTATGATGCTTTTGCTTTTCCTTCACTCAGCAGTAAGGGATCAAATATAATGTTTCCTTTTTTCCATAGCTATCCCAAATGAGCAGAAGTATAAAGTTATTCACAAAACAATTTAAACAAAAAATTAAACACTGGAACTGCAGTTTAGTATGGTGACCATATGCATTAATCCTTGAAAACACAAAGCAAAACATTAATTTCCTTCTCCTCTTGGAAAACTTTTGATTGCTGACATAAGCAACTATTACTGTTAAGTGGTAAATTACGGTGACTATTGTTTAAATATGGAAAGCTATGGATGCAATAAATGACAGATGGAAGAATACTGACAGAATCTGCAGATGTAATCCTAAAATTTTAAAGGCTTGTTTCTTTGGGGGAGCGTTAGTTTTTATTTTGTTTTTCCTTACAGTTCCACAGGCATGTCATGTGAGATTTTACTGAAGAAGACTAAATCCCTGTCACAGAATTTATGGAACAGAAAGAAACAATTTCTTGTCTCATTCCAGAGTGTTGGTAAACACTGCTTTGGGCAACCGAAAGTCTTTGCTAGACAGTGTCATTTTTCTGACATGGGGGAATGGAGTGTTCTGTCATGTGAGGATTTCATATTTATTATAGGCCAAGAGGTTGTGCCAGTAGGAATGTTATTTTTTAAAGCTAGCTTTTCTGCTGAGATTCCTATGCGATAGCTTTTTTTCTTCTTTCCCACTTTCCTTCATTGCTGACACTTTACATAGAAGCCAATCTTTTCTTTTGCAAGAGAACAGAGTTCTTGGAAAGACCATATAACTCTTTCACTAGGAAATCTGTGTTTCCAGGCTAACTAGAGACATAAAACAGATATAAGGAATTAAGTATTCATCCAACTACCCCAGCCCTTCTCTTCCTTTCGACAGCATTAGGTTTTCTGGGTACACCACTTACCATTCAGTGCACATCTAAGGCTTCAGCTCCAACAATGAAGCCTATGCTAGCTGTAGCTGGATTTTCAATCATTCAGTATGCTGAAGTGAATAAAAACAAGAAAAAAATGCAGCACAGAATGATGGAATATGTATTAAAGTAGTTCATGGCCTCCACCAAATACCCCATTTACAATGAGTTTTAAAGAAAACTTGAATTTTGGTCTCAGCACCGTAGAATAAAAATAGCTTATTTTTTCCCCTCCTGGTTGCCAAATGTGAATAAAACAAATCCTATATAAAAATCACATTTCAACATTAATGTTCTCCATGCTGATCCTTTCATGGAAGCTTTTTTCAAAGAATTTTTGTCACATCTGCCATGTCATACTCAGACTGTTCAATTAACACTGCCCTAAAATTCTGACCTTGGGGTTTTGGGGTCTTTTTCTTCCTTATCTATGTAAAACACCTATCAAATATCTATTCCTACCCAAATCCCCTAAATTTAGGGTTTAATTCAGTTAAAGAAGTCAATACTTCTATCATATGAAAAACATAGATCATATTTCATTCGGTGAAATGAGCCATTCACAAAGCTAAAAAATGCCAGTGGAGGACTGGATGCATCTGTTTTAAAGAACCTGTTTGCTTCAACATTAAAAATCATCTTTCTGTTGCCAAGTAAAGACAGAAAATACTCTGTTTACATGACGACATTTTAATGAGGACTTGTTTCATAATAAAGTTATCATTTAAGGATCGTAGGGAGCAAACGAAGGTTCTTAATTATTTTGATAAATTCTATGCCAAGTCAGTAAACAATTTTTCCTTGATTTACCTGTCAAGATGAGAAAGCTGATGTCAAAAATCCAAAGCCTGCCAATATCTGTGTTGGGCTACTTTAAGGACAGGCTATCTTTTTAAGGGCTTTTCCCTTTTGTTCATGGGTAAATGAAAAGAGTTTTCCATAGGGTAAGGAGCTGAACAGAGCTGTCACATAGTTCTCTGAAAAAAATAGATCCCCAAATCCCTAGATTCAAAGAAAACTTTTGTTTTTCCTGTTAGGCTAAGCTCTTATGCCCTGCTCCATTGTTGCACTGCATTGGCTAACATTTTGTGTTCAGATCCAATGGTCTAATTAAGAGGTAGAATCTTTTCTCTCTCCTTTATGTATATACACATACATTCACACACACATGCAAACACGTACAAGGTGCTCAGAATATTTGGCCTCTTAACAAAACCTCTCTCTCTCTAGGATTCCTAGGGCTTTATAGCTTTGACATTCTAGAAGGTACTTGCTAATGTAATGACTTAAAAAATTAGATTTGCCAAAGTTAATTATAGGAAAAGGGGTGGGGTTTTTTGAGGTAACATATGATTTACAGTCTACGTATTACTTCAGGCAGAATATGTTGTTTCCTTATGTGTTGACAAGATTGCTCAGAATGAGATACCATCTGACACTGTAAATCTGTATTTTAAATACAAATTGGTCTGTTCACACTGGCCATTTTTCTAACTACTGGAAAATGCCAACAGCCTCTGTGGAGACAACAACTATATTTCTGGGTTTTTCCACTTTATTGGAATTGAAAGATAGATTATTTTTATGTGTTTTTTGCAGTTTAATACACAGAAGACTTAAAATTATTGCTACTGTGAGACCTTTCACTGTGAAAAAAATGTTGGAATATGACCAAAATCTTTGCTAGCAGCCAGGAATAGCCAACGGCATGGAAAACTAGTGTTCTCAATATGGCTTATGACAATCTATGTCAATGCCAATGCTGTTCATTGTGCCCACTTCCATCAGTAAGAACTTCCTATGGTGATCTGTCATTACTCTCTCTGCTAGTTATAATCTTTTAGTCATCCAACATTTTCTTTTCATAAACACACTGGTTTATGTACTCTATAAAAGATTATCATGACGTGACTCCTGATGACTAAATATATTAATGAATATCCCATGAACATCCACTAACACATTGCCTCTCTCCACTGAAAGGATATGTGAAATCAGTTTAAAATATAACTTCTTTGTGTAGTTCACAGTGTGCAATGTATATAAAACATCACTGAGTATATTATAATACATCACTATCTCTTGACCATGAAGATGATGATAAATCTTCCCTTGCCAAATCTCTTCCTGAAATAGGTCAGTTTGCCCCCAGTTATCCCTTAGCAATTACAGTTTTACACATCTATTCCACAAAAAACTCAAGCATACTTCATATCTCTGTACTGACGCAATGCATCTATTCTGTGCACATACAGAGCCCTGTCTGTGCTTAAGAGCTATAAAAAAATTATAGGGATGCTGTAAAAGATAGCTGTTTTGTCGTAGTTATCCAACAAAACTAAAACATGGTCTCGCAATAAATTTCTCTTCCTTTGCCCCCCACATTTACTGCTGCTGCTGACCAGCGAAGTCTTAGGTCACTATAGCCTATTTGTAACAAAAAGCAAACCCACTCCCAGCATGCAGATGAGGACTGATAAAAGTTGAAAGGCAAGAGTCATCTTCCTCAAATTTAAGTAGACATTAGAAATTTTATAGTAATAATTCTATAATGACTGTGTCCATTTTAGCAACAGTGGACTTCTTTCCTTCAGTATAACTATATATACTAATCCCCTGCCTAAATCCAGATCTAGTTCTAGAAAATAACAATTTTCAAAAAAAATGCCTGACTAACAGGAGGTCAAAATTTTTAGGTCAGTCATAACAAAATAACAACTTATTCCAAGGATGTGATATCACCCTGTATCCAAAATTTGCTCTTGCATTCCCTTTGAACAAGAGGGTGTTGCTGGACCTTTTATCTAATATCTTTCATTCTTGGGACATGGACAACAGCTGTGTATTCCCCACTATCTCCACATTGAATGAGTGTCACAGAGAATACAGAAGAGCAAGATGTACCAAACAGCTGAACAACCATCACATGAACTAACAAAAGTATCCTCTTTTACTTCAGTTAGAAAATCTCCTGTAAAAATAGTTTAGAAAGGTGAGGATATTTTTTTTTCCTCACTACCTGAGTAGTGCTGGACAACAATACTGCAAAATATTAACAGAGCCCTCCTGCACTGTCAGGTTTGCTAGACAGAAATTGTTTGAAGTCTAAGATAACATTAAGTTTAGAAGAAACTTATCCATAATACAGTTCTTTTCCTACTCACTAGAAGAGATGTAGGTTTGTTTAAATATTTGAGGTAAATTCAATTTAATTTTTTAATGCTGCTAACTGGTGAGTGAGTGAACCAAAATTTATTATTGTCTACAATAATTGTTTATTTTTACTTGAGGACTGTATCAAAAGAAATACAAACTTTATGTTCAGGTAAAAGCCTACATTTTTTATAAATTATTTCACCTGGGCAGAAGTGGCAGAACAGGTTCTCTATTATTCATCCTCAAATTTGAACTGGAAGCAAATCTTGGGTTTTGGTAAGAGTGTATAAGTGAGTATGCATGTGAGTACACTGAATATGCATGTGTGTATGAGTGACACAACTGCCACCCAGTTTTACTCTGTTTCATAATGTGGCAATCCATAGGAGTAAAGTCGCACAGCAAAGGTGCTCAGTGGGGAACTTGGAAAAGACAAGAACTAGCCATGTTCAAGTACCACTGTCAGATACTCACTCACACCAGATTGTTCTTCCTCAGATTATGGGAATTAGGTCCAACATAACCATTGAATTTCAACACAAGTACGATACTATGCCACCAACAACTCCACCTAGTCCAGCACCTATCACAAATATCCTACTTCCTACAGGAAGGTGGTCTTAGTGACAAACACTGGTTCCCAGGTGGCTCCATTTTGCCTGTGAATGACAAGGTGGTCTTGGTGAAAGAACACAGCATAGAGAAATCAGAGTTCTCTCCTAGTTTTGTATAGTCTTTCCATGGCCTCCTCAAAGCCCCTGCAGCCACTTTGTGCCTCAGCTTCTTGAACAACAAAATTGTCTTTATTTATGAAATCTGCAATGTACACTAAGGGTAGTAAGTGAAGCAAAAAGATATTAGATTAGAAAGTACTACTGCAGCATAGAACAGTAAAAGCACATAATAGCCTCCTGTAACTAGGAAGGGCATTCAAGTGAGAACTAAAATGTTCTGCAATATTTTAATCATTATTAGATTAAGACCTGTAACTTGAGCCAAACAAAACCCCTAGTTTCTGGGTATCTGACATCAGTACAGAGATCAAAATTTTGTACTCTCAAAAGCATTTTATGAATATCTGACAACTTGTTTTTGCTCTGAAACTCCTTCCTGTACCACAGCCTATTAACTTTTTCTGTAAGCATATGCCCTTTAAAGATATCTGCGGATGCTTTAAAGCCTTTGAGAGTGTGTGTGCACGCATGCATGAACTTTCAGTATCTTCTGTAACATTTGGCCTGCATATGGAGAAACCTGTGATTTAAAACTAGCTAAAGATTACCAGACAGGCCTCTAAGCAACACAGAGATGAATGTGCCAAGGGACAATTATTAGAAAAAGAGAAGGAGGCTTCTAGTACTCAGTCGGGGTATGCAGTTTATTGCTAAAATAAGCATATATTTCTTTGGTTAGGAAACCCATTTTTTTTGTGACTTTAAGCAAACAATTCGGTTATTTCTATTTTCTCACTGTGATCAAGCCAAATAAATTAAGACAGCATTTTTCCTAAGTAACCAGTTACTTTGCCTCCATTTTAAAGAGCCTCATTTTTACAAAGGATATATGACCAGCACTTTCAACAATTAAAAATAGTTTTGGAAGCACGAAACAGCAAAAAATGTTCATTCATAGTCTTTGACACAGCACAAGCTGGCACTCTTTTCTTGACTACGAACAAACAGTCTGAACTCCCACACGATGCAGGTATTTGGCACGCAATTAGGGGCTGAGCACTGCAGGTTGGATCCAAGGCCACTTGGATTAGATGGTATCTACAAGATTTTAAAGCAATTATGCATTGCACACAGCTTTTCCTTCTGAAAAAGTCCCCAAGACATTTCATGATTTGTACAGCTGGGTAGTGCTTTCAGTGAATAATGTACTAGTTTTGAGCCCAACTGAAAATGATTTACAAATTCAGGTTGAAATCAGCGATAGTTCAGCTGAAAAAAATCCCCCAAAACCTAAGACACATCACTTAAAAAAATTCCAAAGTGATTGCTTCTAAATTATGTTTCCACTTAAAGAGAAAGAAGGAAAAAACAATGTATTGTAAAACTCAATAAAATATTTTGATTTGGGGTGACAGGGTTACACCCTACTGACTGCAGGAAACCATTTCAGATGACCAGGAAAGGATTTTACCTTTGTCTTCAGTGAAAATAAAAAATAAACAAATAAATAAAAAATTCAGGGCCACCAAACAATCCTGGCACTCTGGGAAGCAAGCCTCATTTGCCTTCACTAGGATCTTGTCCATTCCCAAATCCAAATGCCTCTCTCCTTTTTTGAAATGCAAAAAGGACGAACTCCACCCTACACTTCTGACCACATTTATTCCTCCATTCACTCTTTTTCTTCATCCTAGGCCTCTTCTCCATCTGCCCGTTTGCAGCAGCTGGATGTCATTCTTTTTCTGGGACTGCTCTATCAATCTGGAAGGATCCTGAATCCCTGAGTCACATCCTCTCCCTAAATCTTCCCTTCCTTTTCCTCTTTAGTTTATCTGTTCCACAGCTCTTTCGCGCAATGAGGATGCTACATAAAAATTACATAGTTCTGTAACTGCCTATTTTGAGATAAAGCATTATATTCAAACTCAAGAATTAATTCACAAAAATCATCCGCAATCCTGGTATTTAAAGCACTGTTCTATGAGGGTGGTACTAGCTTGCCAGTTAAAACCAGCAACTGCAGCTGGCAAAAATGCACACATTTCAAAAAGTCTTTAGCTTATATACACAAACTCACTGCCAGCATTGTTTTTTCTCATAGTATGAGAGCTGCAAAAAGTTTCAGAGAAATACAGAAGGGTGCTTCAAAGTTGAAAAACGAGCTCTCAAAACACACATGAATTTATATAAACAAAGATTAAAGCAGATTAAGCAGGACCAACATTTAAAAGCCTTCCTGTAGGTGTATGGCTTTCTTTTTTCTTTTTTTTTTTCTTTTTGAGGAGCAAGTTTGTAATTACCTGTCAAAGAACAAAATAGCAACGGTGTCTGGAAAGAATGCATTATTTAGAGAGAGTGACTACTTAAGAAAGAAGCTTTCATCATAGGATATATTCCATGGAAACATACAGTTTACCTTGTAGCATGAGCTATTTTACTGCAACTTGACCCCTGTCTTGACACTCAGTTCTCAACAAAATTAGCCAATGACTACCTGCCAAGCAAGCATCCCCCAAAAAACAACCTCCTCCCCTCCCCCAAAAACCCAGAATCTCTGAGCGAAATAGTAAAACTACTAAAGAGAAATATTGAAACTACTTTTTAAATTTGCTTTGAATTAAACTATAAAGCAAAACTCACAACTGATCATTTTCCAGTCACACCACATCATGAAAAAACTTACTTGACAAGATGGATTAACATTAACGTGTATTTGGAGACCCTTTACTGCTAGACATCATGATATAAAAGCACTTAATAAGTAACAATCACCACGATACAAAGGTGTGAAATACCACTTTCCAATAACTGTTTCTTGAATACAGAAAATCAATTACAGAATATTCCAATCAGCGTATCAACATTTTCCATTACAGAGGCATTGTTAACATAACTCAAATTGTTTGTCTTTCCACTTAATGTGGATACATGAGACCAAACTCTTAATTTCAGTGCAGTTGCTGAAGAATATTAGGTCATTCTCATTCTAAGCCATTTGAGTTCCTGCAATGAGCAGCAAGAGGTGTTTCAAGGCCAAATTTGTTGCTTTTTTGAATGCTATCAGGCCAGACACTCTCCTGTGCAGAGTTTTACTTGGAGAAGGCAAGCTGGGGAACACTATCAGGAAGCCATTTATAGCTCCCTAATTCTGTGAGCACCTGGTTGAGACACAGCAGAGCACAGCTGCAGAGCGCCCTGACACCCTCCCCCTTCTTGCCTCTGGTACGTGATCAAGGGGTGGTGAGACAACTGGGTACAGTGGCAAACAGCTTCATGCACCAGTGGGATTCTCAGGTGGTCAGGTACAAGCAGGTTACAGGTCCTTTCATTTGCATGCACATGGCAAAGGTGGCTAGGGTGGTCTTAACGAATTCAGCGTATCTGAATAGGTGCATCTGAAGAGAGAGGATCAAATGCTATTAGAATATAAAGCTTCTTGAGAACACTTTTTGTTGATGTTGCTGTTACAAATAGCACACAGGAAGCGATTAATCTTTGCACATTGCCATGGTACTATTACACACACGAAGCTTCCAGCTTGAGGACTATATATGGAACACTTTTTTCCCCTTGCATTTAAAAATAGGGTATTTACACCATGTTAATAGCCATCTGTCTTACAGATTTTCCTTTTTTCTCTGCTTACAGCATTATAACCCACAATGTACCTTTTCCCTAATGCTGTAAACATACCTTCAGATTGTTCTTTAAAAAAAAAAAAAAGAAAAAAACCCACCTCAACACCCTTCCTCCAAAAATACAAAACTCCATCGCAGGTGGAGTCAGAAAAAAAGCAAATTATTTCAGTTTTTTTATTCACTTTGCAATATTCCCCCAACACAAATGTCAAATTGCAGGTGCATATGAAATACTTCTGTTATGACAAGAGCAGCGGACCTTCGTAACCAGCGCTTCTCATAACGATGTGTGAACTAAAGGCTAACTTGAAAAAAATGGATAAAAGCCAAAAAAAGTCCCAAGTGGCAGTCATGTACAGAAGAGGGACTAAACCATGTGAGAACAAAAGGTCATGTGGCTGATAGTCCAAAGGGAATCACCATTTCCCTTTATTTCTTAAACTGCTAGGGCTCCAGGAATAGTGTTTGCGTAGTAACGGTATTTGAGGTCACAATGCTGAGGGGATACTGGCTGGCATCACAATCATCACAGTGAACCACCACAGTGAAGCAGGGGACAACAGAGATGGGGATAAAAGTTCAAGAGCAGAAATTGACAGACTCTTAAACACTGCAGCTAGCAAAGTTTACATCTTTGCTACTTCCATTTAATAAAAAACAGCATGCCACAAACTATCAAAAAAGCATGAATTGACCCAAGAATTTAGAAGATCAAGACTTCCCAGAAGAAACAATAACTATGCTCTCTTCTACCCCAGGTGTCCAAATCCAGGCCTTTGTACTTCAAGACCATAACCTTTTCCATAAACCTATTCTTAAACCCATCAAGCTCAATGGTTGCTAGAATGCTTCCATCCACTACCCCTGTGGGAATGTTCTACCTTACTTTAATTTTCAGCCTAAATATACTCATGAACAGTTTTACTGTGCCTTTACTTGCAAAAATGCACCTTCCGCTCTGAAACTTGCCCCTTTAATTTATTTACAGGGAGCAAAAATAATCCCTGTAACTTCTGTTTTGTCAATTTAAACAAGACATGCTCTTTATAAAGAGTATATCTAGCTAGGAAAATGGAAGTCTGACTGCAGTACAAGCTGGAAAATCTTAAGGAGTTAACTATAACAGAAAGGAAAGCAGATGACAGCACACAGGGACAAGCTTACTTGGGACCTTAAAACAGGTGCTCTGGTTTCTAATCCATGCTGAAGACTGCCACTGTACTTTCATTGCTTGTTACTTGGTTTAGTGAGAGTAAAGCTGGCAAGGGTATCCCTACTTATCTGACAGTCACACAGCTCTGGCAAAACAGACATGAGAAAGGTTAAGGATATAGGGTCACAGTGCATCTCCTTGGATACTAATGACATTTTGGCTAAGGCAACCCAGAACTTGGAATAAGATTTCTTAGAGGCTGTACTCTTATTCAGCCTCTAAGAAATCTTTGGCTAGGGCACTAGTAGTACTTGGTAATTTGCGTAAGTCTACAGTAGCCCGTGGAGAAGTGCTGTGCCAGTGGGACCATGAGGACAAGAACACAGAATATCCTAATCACCAGGCCCATGATCAGAAATCACCTCTCTATTATGTGTCAGTCCCCTTTTAAAAACATACTTTAACATGACATTTTTCATTATGAACAAAATGTTGCTGATTTTCGCCAGTTATGTAAAAAGAAACTAATACAAATCATTTAACATAACCTTCTGACTGTAGCTAGATGTGTTTTATCTTAGGATTTTCCACACATTTGCAGCATATCTATGAAAAAGGCAACTTCACTGAGTAAAGAGTTCATAGTACTTATCTTTGGCCCTTATGATTTATATACGGAAGGAATCATCTACTCCATTGACTTCAAGAGCTAACGAAGTAAGTCTTACTTTAAATTCATTGGATTGTGAAGCATATTCCTCTGTGCTGACTAGTAAAAGTGAGATTCATCCTGTCTAAACTTAGTCAGATGAAAAGCGAGCACCTAGTCTCACCTAGACAGGTGGGATGAGCTGCCATCTAGAGGTGCTCCTGCTCTTTTTCTCTTCACTGAAAACAGAGGGACTATATATGAAACCTGCTTAGACTATATGCTTAACTGATAGATAGCTAAAATTAGGCAAGATGACCCCCACACACCTCACGATATTTATAAAGACCCCTTGCTTTGGGTTTTTTCTGTGAAGCTTCTGTAGTTATTTCTGTATGACTAGATTTATATCTTTACTAATTTCTATATTAGATTTGTATCCTTACTCACCTCCTACTTCTCAAAGTATCCTCTTCACCATATGCTGCAATGAACTGACAAGAACTTCTATGGAAAATGTTAAAATACCCTGATTATGGATGAATGTTACACAGTAATGGCCTTTCCCACTTTGATTCCTTAACCTGTAAGCTCATCCTCAGGCACAAACTATGAAGTTAACCAACTGTGAAGCAGCTACACTCGATTTACAACTCAAACATTGGACACATACCAGGACTTACGAGAGGGGTTACAGTCTTTCATTCCTGAGAAACTGCATTGTAACCCTTTTAAGAAAACTTAATGCCAAGACTAGTATATCAAGTTAACAGCACAAAGCAAAAAGTTCTAAGTAATCTTTTCTGCAAGAGTCATTTAATAACACCTTTCCACTCAATCAGCCTAGAATCTTCTTCATCTTCCTCATGGAAACCGTTCTATACAGCAGTGTTGCTCCACACCACTGACTTGGCTTTCTTCTTAATTTAGGAATAGCTCAAATCTATACAGACACTATTACTTAACTCTGTTTTGCAAGATTTTCCACAGTTTTCCTTAGAAATTCAAGTTTCTTGTTATGCTGGGGTTAAGGTGCAGTGGGAAGGGTGTGGGCAAACAGGGAAGGGAGATGACATTTTAAAATGCTTTATAAAACACCAGATGTTGCAGAACCAACAGAGTGGAACAATGTATTTGCAATTATCAAAAGAAGAGAGTTGTTTGTCCGCATTTTTAAAAACTCATGGGATACTTTTAAGACACTTAGTTGTGGTCTTTCTGTGTGTGAAGAACATAGCAAACGCCCTTATAGATTTGATATTTAAATGACATGCACAACAAGGGAACCGCTTGATGTGGTTCAGCATTTGCTCTTGTTACACTCTGTACTATGCTGTAAACATTCCAGCTGTGTGAATAATATAAAAACTATGCAAAAGCATCTTGCCCTTCTTAGTGTATCTTTCTTGCGCATGTTTAAGTTCTATAAAGTTGACATGGGCATATTATAAGGCAATGCTGGAAACATACTACTATATAGTTCCAATAACAGATGTGGGTAGCCGACAAGAACATCCTACTTCCTAACTTGCACTTACAGCTTCAGTTTCAAAAATCTGTTAGCTGGAAGCCTAAGAGCTACATAGATTTTCTATTCCATAGCTATAAGCTGGGTAATTTCTGTATTTTTTTATCAATGGGAGAAGTAAATATTTTAACACTTAGGCATCCTTTCCTTCTACTCACTAAAGAAAAGACCACATTAATTTTAAATTAACCTGTTCTTGCACATTTAAAGAGCTGTAGCAGATATTTTATGCAATGTGACAGTTATTTTTGTTTGGAAACAATTCTGCTTGCACATTACATCACTTCTATATTGCTCTAGAAATGTTCTGTGGAGGCTAGGAGACAAGAGTCAGAAATCCTGAGCTCTGTGTTCACTCTGTCATTAACCAACTGTACTCCTTTAGACAAGTCATTTAATCTCTCTGTGCCTTGGTTTTCCCTTCTGTAAAAGACAGCAGTTATAAATACTCAGCTGTCTGACAGAGGTGTTGTGAAAGCCAAAATGTAGTACAACTCTGAAAAGTGACTATGCAAAAAGGCATCTTCTGACTCAAAGAGCCTCTCCCTTGGTGAAATCCACACATGAATTCACATGGCCTATACACCACACAAGCCTCATTTTGAGCACTTAAGGAGAACATTGCTATACAGTGGGCTTGTGTAGAGTGATGGATTTCATTCCCCAGAGGATACTTAGCCACATGTGCTGACTTCAGTGGCAAAAAAATATATTTTTATTGATTTTTCACCCGATAGTCATGCAGAACGTAGCTGAGATTGACACAGCTGCAGATTCCATTCCACCCTGTACTCCTTCGATACAATCATTTACTGTTCTTTCACATAGTGCAGCAACAGTGAGGCAACATTATTGAAAGTGTTGGAACTGCCTACAAATCTCCAAGGGAAAGAATCTGAAGGCAGAGGGATAAAATGAGCCTTGAAGCAAATTGGACTGCACAGGTGTAAATAACTTGGTCAGCAGAATCTCTATAACTAGTGATGATGAGTACATTGGGAAGAATCTGGTCAGCTCTCAGGGCAAACACTCAGTTTGCAAGGAAAAGCTTATTTTTAGTTGCAAGCAACAATGATTTGATCATGAGTTACTGAGGACAAGTAACATGGAAGGTTTCAACACCACTTCTGCAGCAGCTTTTCAAAAATCTTTAATGTATTAATACTTGAGAAGTACTGTAAAATCCTGAGATGAAAGACAATGCAGAAAGTATTATAATGCCTCTCCTTTGGGTTTTCTGGTCATTTACAGGAAAACAAATCTTTGCTTCTTAAGAATTCATCTGCTCCTTATATTCCCATTGTTTGTGTTTATGACATAATCATTTCCACAGCAACTAATTAGGAGAAATCAAGAATTATGGCCCGAGATGAGGCCTTCAAGGAGCAAATGAAATCATACGTGTGTTACATAGGAGATTTTTTAGTGGAATCTTTTATCTAGCTAAAAAAAATTGAAACAGGGAAGCCACAATATACTATGCAAGTTAATTTGTTTAAACTGAAGAGTGAATTTTCACCCAAGACAAGTCTGTGTCTTTTATTCACTGGCCCATTTTCTTCTTGCACGTGTAGTACACGTTTTAAGAAATAGGAATAGCTGGACCAAGTCACATCAGAAGTCCATGCAGTTCAGTGGCCAACAGAAAAACGTCTGGTTGTGGAGAGGACAAATATGTGGAGATACTTTTCCAGCATACTCTCACAGTAATTTTCAGCCAGGGACTTCCATCTGGAAGTTCTTCAATGCAAGAGAATCAATCCTACTTCATGTAACGCCCCCATACGAAAGCACACTAGAGTATTCCTTTGCTGACTCTCCTGGTAGCTTGGGATAAAGTGAGAGGAAGAGGTCCACTAATCCCTAAGGTTCTTTGGCACACTTTATTAGTGTTTATCTGTTATTATAGAAAACTGCTAAACATCAAAATTATAAGTGTCTTAGCAAGATTTAAATTAAAGCTATTGATCCTGTGTGGATGGAATAGGGCAACATGCAGGCTGGAAGGATCACTCGGGCAACTACCATCAATATCAGTTCAGTTGCATCTAAGGATGTGTGTCGTGGCAATTTTGGCCATCAAGTGGCCCACCTACCGTTTTAGCGAAAGGTCGGGGAGGGATACTGACGTACATCAGTAAAGTGAAATTAGGACTAACAAAATTCTGCTTTGCCACATTCTCTTAAAACCACTCTGGCTCTCCTCATAACAAACCAGTGCTTTTCTCTAGAGCTGCTAAGCAGCTCTCCTTTTCACAGTCTCTGAGTCAGAGAGATGTCACGTCTCCTATACTGCTTTGTGTCTTCAGCAAGCTTCAAGATAAGAGGATTGTTAAGATCTATCAAAGAAGGTTTGTCTTTCTCAAAGAGACAACTTGAATAACCAGCCAGGAAGGGGATTAAGCAGGTAATAAAACACCTTCTAGGGATAATCAGTTTGCAACATACTCTACTTTCTTCTTCCTGTCACCAGTACTCTCCTCTGAGACAGAGACCATGGGGAGTGAAACAAGGAGGTCAGCAATGCCAACTGGCCTCCATGTTATGTGAAAGCAAGGAAGGATCTTTATTTTCCTTGTTAGATGTGCTGAACACACACAGGAAAAGGAAAGGGTGTAATAAAATGGAGAGAGGCTCCTTGCCATTTATTATGTTGTGTTTGGCCCTCAGAATGAGAAGGGTGAACATCACTGAAAGAGATAAAACTTTACTGTACAGGCTCCATTTCTGAGGTTAAAGGGAGTTTTTATTAAAGTGAATTCAAAGTTTTGGTTACTCACTATAAACATTTCAAGGATACACTGTGTCAAACACCTCCTTATGTTAAATACATGACACTGATGTTTTCCATAGTTTATCATCGATAGAACTGGAAGTGTAATAGCAATGGGTTTTAACTTTCTGGGCAAAGTCATTTTGATAATGGTGGCCACCAGAGACAGGAAGAAGTCTAAACATTCTTGATCTGTGGGGTTAGTGGGAATTCAGATAAATGTGGAGGGACCACACATGTTCTCTTGGGAGAAGGGTGCTGGCAGCCTTGTGTAACAGTCTTTTTTTGGCTCATGCACAAAGGAACAGGAGAATCAGCTCTAAGAAAGTCACACTTCTGGACAGATGCAAGTCATTGCAACTGTGCATACCATATGTGGGGAATGGTAAGGAAGGGACTGAATACAAAAAGCAAAAAAGGGAAAGTGACAGAGCCCTGGAAAGTGGGTTCCTCCTGAAGCAGCAAGGGACTTCAAAAACCACATACCAGTCCAAGTCAGCTCAGGGAACTTTCCCTGCTGCCAGCTGAACTCTCAGGCAGATGAAACAAAGAAACAAAAATTAACAAAAGGGGATTAACAATAAAAGGACAGGAGTCAGTGTGAGATCCAGCAAAATGAAGCCTTTTGTATGTCAGCCTCCTCTTGTTAACCTAACTTGAACTGGCCACATGACTACTTTGGGTCAGGAAACGGAGCGATTACAAGCAAAGAGCTACTGCTCGACACTAGGTAAGTAGTTTTCCTCCTTGCAGCAATGCTCCACAGGGCTGGAAATGGGAGCCCAGTTCTGAAAAGTGTACCAAAGTGTTTCACATTCATGTGCAGCTCTAGCACAGTGAAAGTTGCCTGCTGAGAAATTTACAGGTGGAGTGGTTTATTCTGCTACCAAAACAGACAGGGATACAGATGAGAATTCCTGCTATAATGTGCCAGATCCTCAGATGTACCCGAAAGGCTTAGATTCACCCATTTGGGCTACAGCAAGCCTTTGTCAAACTGTATCTACTGATACTAGTCAGGATCATGGAGAAAAAAAGCCCATCTCTAACTGAGATAGCCTTGCTAGCAAAAGTGGATGCAGCTAAGCTACAAAATAAAATTCTACCTTTTTATTGGGGAAAAATAGTATGACCTATAGCAACAAAACCCATAGACTACGTTTCTCCAGGAGGATTTGCCAATACAGTTTAGCTAGGAAATAACTTTTTGTTGATAATAAAATTGGGAAACACCATAAGATATTGCACCCACAATGTTAATGGAAATTGGAAAACAAGAAGTTGAACCCTACTTATTGGTTGGAGTTTTGTCACTAACTTTTGTTGGGGTAGGATTTCACCCATAAATACATAATCAGTACAGTGGCTTTTATGCTCTGGGTAGTTAAGACTCAGATACCCAGAACCATCCACACACAATTGCACATAAAAAAATTACTTTATTTTGTAGTCTCCATTCCACATATACATGGACCTAGCATACATAAAATGCTTAACATGCAATTCTGGCTACTTATGTTTTTGATGTTGTGATTCATTTCATACAGGCCTCCAGAGATTTTTATTTTTAATCATAAGACCAATGGTGTATTTAAAGAGATTGAAAAAGATCCTGGATGTGAGTTTCACAACTTCTCAAGAACTACATTATGAACTAAGGTTTCCATTTCATCCCTCTGTTATATACTGGCAGGATACAATCCTTCTCCCAGTAAAATCAATATTATCTTTGTCACTGATTGCCAAAGGGGTATATACTTCATTTAGTGTACTGTCATCTAGAAGCTAGTTGCTGCATCTCACATCACAGATTACCTCAAACTTATCAGTTCTTGCCAAAAAAACCCCAAACCCCTGAAACATATTGAAATAATAAAAATATCAGTTTGGAAAGGATTGTTAACAATCAAATGAAAAGTTAACAATGGTTTAAAAACAGCTGAAGTCTTCAAAATTTTCAACACAGTATCCTGGCAAACCAAAATATCATTAAACTTGTCTTAAAAAAAAGAAACCTCTAACATCAAACAGTACTAGGCATTTATCTTCAGAGCAGTGCATTACAGGTGACCTCTATAGATTGGAAATAGGATTACATCAACAAACCTTTCACTTTAAAGTGGTGGATGGTGCGAGATGAAAGGGTGCTCTCCTTAACATTTTGCAGTGCTACTGGCTCAGGTTTAAAGGAAGTATGCAACCAGGTATTCCCTGTCACATTCTAATCTGCAATACTGACATGGATGTGAAAAGCAAAAGCCTTTGAAAATGATACTTTCATATGATGAAAAAACCTGGAGAACTGTGCGTAAATGGGTGTGAGAAATGTGAGGGGGAATACAGATAAGGAGATAAAGAGGAGCCTTTACAATGAACATGGCCACGTACTTATGCCATCAGCAGTAACTCATGTCTGTAGCAGTGTGGATTAGCATCAGATAAAATGATATTAGAGTTTGAGGATTAAGCTTAATACCTGCATTTGGTGACTCCATGTTTCCATAAAGGTTTCAAATATGCAGGTTTTTTTCACAGCAGGCAAAGCATAGAGTTACTTTCCTGGACTGTATTTGACAAACAAAATAACTAGATATTAAAAGATTTAGCAAACAAATAATAATTAAAAAAATTAAAAGCACCTTCAGTCCTGGTATTCCCTTCCAGAACTTGGATGGTCTCCTGATGCTGAGTTGGCTTGTACAGCCCCTGTTCACTAAGTCAGAAATTCCCATTTACTTTGTAGTCAGTATTTTTGTTCTGCCCCCAAAAAACGTAGGAACTGCTGCCCAACTGTGCTGTATTTTCAGGACCATATTACAATAATTCACATCACATCCAAAAGCCTCCATGTGAAACTGAGGGTGGGGGTTTAGGGTCCTCTAAACCCTTGAGAGGACTCTGTCAACTTCCCAGCACTGCTTTTTAAGGGATCGACGCTTTCCCTGAGGAAGCATTCTGATTTGATAGACCTGAGCTGTGTCTACAGTGTCCAACAGGGACTTAGTCATGTCATATGCCATAGTACACTTAAAGCACTCATGTAACCCTACTTCAGCAAGGTATTATTTTGGAAAAAAGTAGAAATTATGACAGAAGAATGGTGAGCCACAAGGCTTCAGGTAGTGATTTAGCACTGTAAAGGTTAAATGGGCATATTGAAGAAAGTCTGAGCACTAAATTATCCAGTCAAGCATTTGGATAATTAAATACAATCCAAATAAGTTGTTTAACTCCCTGCAACTAAACTACAGTTCCCCAGACGTGACATACAGTATGCCATCAATCTCATTGTCCAAAAGAGTGACTGTAACAAAAATAATCCACCATTTTCTTCCAGCACTATATAACAGTGGTACAGAATAGGTTAAACATATACTTATAAAATCACCATATGTGCCTTACTCAGTGACAAAAAGAAAAAAAGTTCTTAACAGCATTCTATGATACTGTCCAATACTTTTAAAGGCTTTACAACGCCCCCTTAGCTCCGGGTTTGGTGGTACACTGACTGCAAGCCAGTTGCTAGTTCTTTATAAAGGAGGATATAACCCTCTGTTGCCAGACTCTTCCTTAATTCCTCATAATTTGAGTTTTGCTGGAAGAGATTTCAAATCTGACCACAACAGTTAAGGAAAAAAACTTGTACTCCAGTATAAAATATACAAATCAGAAAATATATACAACTAACAAAAACAGTCTCAGTACTACTTGAT
This sequence comes from Buteo buteo, assembly GCF_964188355.1. NCBI lineage: Eukaryota > Metazoa > Chordata > Aves > Accipitriformes > Accipitridae > Buteo > Buteo buteo. Next base: position 50,177,633 of record NC_134172.1, on the reverse strand, counting down.
GAGAGGTATTTGTTTTCCCCTCCAACATTCCAGTAATGTAAAACCAGTGTGTAAGGTAGAAAATCATTTTTCAATTTCAGGAAACATCATTACTAGCTGCCAAAAGTCTATCCATATAATAAGAACTATTTGCTAAAGCTGAACACCTGCAGTTTTATAGAAGGCCTCGGAGGACAGCTGTAAGTAAGTATTCCAGTCTACTGATACAGCAGCCAATCAAAACCTGAAGGTTTTGTCCCAGAAAACAACATATTTTGCTAGCCAGGACTACATGTGTGTACACAGATGTTTTATTTAGACAGGTAGACAGACAGACTGATAGACAGACTTATCTTCTGAACATGATATAATGCCCTGTATGCAAAAGACAAGGCTAATGAAGGAGGTCCTAGTCTAGTCCTAAAAGTACGGTTTCCTGCTCCCAAAACGCTTTTGGAAGCAGTCCAGAGTGCTTGAAATTTGCATCGTAGCAAACTGTCACACAAATATGCCTGCATTAGTTGCCTTCCCAAACACAAGGCAATAGTTTTGAATAGTTCATAGAAAAAGATCAGTACAAATGAAACATCTTCCTCATAATCTGTATAAACAATACATCCACCCCACTAACTTTGCTGGCTTCCACAGTTGAAAGTGCTACCATCATTTCAGGTATTAAAAAGAAGTTCTTTTTACTATCTGGTAAGTGACTTCATTAGCACAGTTTTGCTCTTGTTATTTATTAACAGCCAGGCTGTTACTATAAAGGTTATGCTTCTTTAGGGGAAGTTTACCTCCAAAATATTCATTACTTTATATTTAAAGTATATCCACACCTACGAACTACCAAACTGCTCTTAATTAAGCTCACATGGATGAGGTGACTATGACAGAGCATAACCAGAGTTTAAATATGGAGAAGCCGCAAGAACTAGGACTCTCTTCTCACCCCAACAGTGATAAAAAATATTTCCCGCTATTCTGCTGCCATCCTCCTTGGCTGGTGCAGATTCTGCCTCAGAGCTTTGTCTGCTTTAACCACTGTATGACAAGTGTTTTGTACATACATGGTACATTCGCCTTGAGTAAGCAACCCACAAATGACCAAAACTTTTGGAAATGTTACAACAGAGATAAACAGGCATCCAGATAAAGAAAACACTTCTTTCCCCTTAAATTTTTGTTCTGCTGCTTGGAGATGAGCTGAAACGACAGATACTGCTTAACCTGAGGTTCTGCTTCTCACCTCCTTCACAGGCAGAGGTCATGAGCACAGACATGTGCAATGCAGAACTTTTTTATCCCCTTACCACTGAGCAGAGAAAGCAAACTATCTTTGAAAACATGTTTCTGAGCACACCCGCTTTTGCTAACTGCCAACAAGGCTCCACATCACACAAAATGCACGTAGCATGAATTTTAGAGAAATCAGCATTCGGCCTCTAGTAATCTACTATGTCGAATCTCCTGCAAAGAGAAGGATCTGGAAGGCACATACGTGCACACTCAAAAGACTTTGAGATGGAAATAAATAAAAAAAAAAAAGCCAAAGTATGAAACACTCAATGATTTCAACAGGTGTTTACAAAGCCAGAGCTAGCATTCATTCCTGAATTAAACCCAGAAATTCTTTCCAACATACCTCTACGTAAACGAGACAGGCTCAGCTCTTATCTCAAGTTAAGAAGAATGCACCATCTCCCAAACTTAAAGGCTGAAATGAATGCTGTTAACTGCCCTGAAGAAACTCAAATGTATTCCCTTGTTGGCTGGGGAGTTAAAAATTGAGCCATTATGTGATCTCAAGAAGCTCTCCATGGCATCACTACACATTTTGTATGTAATGGAAAGATGTGAATGTGGAAACAGATTCAAGGAAAGCTTCATTAACTGCATACTCTGACAGAACCTCCATCTATGCTGGGACTTGCCTCCCTCTAAGCGATACGTACAACCAAATGAGAGCAGATCAATCGCTCTCCAGAAGAGCCACTGTGAAACTGATTTGAACCACAAGCTTATCTTCCTGTCAGAAAGACTGGCTATCCTTTTTTACAAAAAGGGGTTATGCCAGATAAGCTAACCTGCTTCCTCAAGTCAGGTTCAACCTATATGGTAAAGAAAGGTCTAAAAGCAATTGAGAAACCTGAAAAGAACACCCACTGAAGCAATACCTATTCTTATTTCACTCATTATGGGCCAAAATCTGCATGCTCATCTATAATATCAAATGACGTAAAATCACAAAACCTGAATTTCAGAATAACTGTTCTGGGTGAAACCCTAGTCCCACCGAAGTCAGTCTCTACTGATTACTTTCCTGAGGCCAGATCTCACCGTTGGTATTTGGAGAAGCCCAAATTCTACACCAAATATCTGGAGATACAAGCACAACAGAACACAGGACAAATAGTGCAGTCTGCATTAAATAAAGATATTGGCTTTTGTTTTGGTTTGGGATGGTTTTGGTTTTTTGCTTTTTTCTAACTTTTATATTCCAGTCTATTTTCTACATGAAAACTGTTGCTCCCTCTTCATGCTGCTGGAACGTGATGCTCTTCTCTTGTCCTAAACTCCATCAATAAATACATTTCATTAGGACTATGAGAAAGATCCACAGAATTTAGCAGAAACTATGTAAGTACTAAACAGGAATGTTGTCTGTGGTGACTATAAATATTTATATTACCTACATTATCAGTCATATCAGAACCCCACTGTATAGTTAGGCACTATACAAACAGAAAAATGACAACATCCAAAGAAATTGATATGGTCATTCCAGGACATTTTTTCTACTTTTTTTATTTTAAGCAAGTAAATCTAATAACTATACCCCTATTATACAGAAAAGACAGTCTTCCACAACAACTCAAAACAATTTTTACCCTGTAATTGTAAATTGTACATCTATATGGCTCATAAATATTCATTGACTCTGTTACTGCTGACCATTTATTTTCTCCAGCAAAAGTAACAAGCTCTTTCTTGGGTCCAGGTTCAGTAACAGCTCAGTAAGATGTTATTATGAATAGAGTTCGAAAGAAACTTTAGACTGTACACAGGCAAAAGTTGAATGTTAGAGGCACCTGTGTTTAAAGGGTTAAGTTTAACAAATTATTTTTAATTATGTTAAAAAATTTTAAAAACCTATCACTAATGAAACATTTCATTCCATAGTTTGATCACAGCAAAAGCAGGAAATTCAGAGCTGACATTCCCACAGCAACCTTAACTCTATCCCCTTGTGTATATTCATTTCAACTGAGTCTTTCTTTCTATGACCTCGTAACACACATGAAATGAAGGAAAGTGTTAGGAAAAAATTCTAAAATTCATATAAATCAGAAGTATGTTGTTAAGTTCCATTATTGTAGCAGTAGCATTTGAGTGGAGATAGCATTCTCAACTAAAAAAAAAAAAACAAAAAAACAAACCAACAAACATGTTGACTAGTCTGTGCATTTATCGAATGTTACTGCCTGTGAATGGACATGTTCTACCAACATTTCTGGTCTCACCTTTCACATTAGGATGGTTACTTTATCCAAGTCTGGATGGAAGAAACCTGGAATCTGAAAGGGTCTGTTAGGTATGGGGCTCCAGACAAATACTACTAAACAGCATCCAAAGTTGGCCTCTGGAGCAATACAATCATTTGTGTTCCAACCCAAAACTAGTAACCTGCCAACCCCAATCTGGCTCCATGCATACATAGACCAAATGTTTCTGCAGTGTTTCCCCAGAATCAGAGCACAAGGAAATTCAGTACAACAACTCTCCTCTGCTAATACACAGCATCAGGACAGGTTCATCTCAGCCTATGAGCTCTAGCTCTGCTACATTTGGACCTGCCCTGCACCCATTTCCCCTTGCTCTGGATTTCATGTTAGACTGGATGCAGAGTCACACAGATATGACTCTATCACAGACCTGATATGTACATCCTAATAAGACTATTTGCTGTATTGAAGGTAAATGTGTTGCAGAGCCTCCCTTGGGATTTTTCAGGAATTGGCCCAAGATCAACAAATCCAGTGCTGGGCTGCACCTCACAAGTCATCATTTTGTGTTAACCATCAGACCTGAATGGGTTTTGTGTATTTGTTGCCCAAACTGGCCTGTGCTGGGAGACACTGCAAGGTCTCTGCATTTTACTTGTCATGGTACATGACAACAAATGGTACTTTCTGAAACTTGAGTGCAAGTACTTCTACACCTATATTTAGGCAAACATTTTCATATAGTGCTGGAAGAAGGCCTAAGTATCTAGCGTTCAAGTTTAAAAACACGGCAGATAAAAACAGTGAAAAGCATACCTAAGGAAAACACTTTCAGCTACAGAAACTGGGTATTTCACACCTGAAAAATCAAAATGGCATCTCACAGCATTTTATAAAGCAAATCAGGCACAGGTCACAGATATGCAGAAATAAAATCCAGCAAACCTAACCACCAGGGAGGGAAGGCAATACCAGTGACTTTGCACCTTTATACTGACAATGGAGGGAAGTGATTTGGGGTCCAAGGGTAACTAAGAGGAATCTCAGGGCTCTCATATCAGTGAGGACTTCTGCTCTTCAGAGTGGAAAATTTTGAGAAATGAATGAATACCAGCACAGCTCTGGTCATAAGGCAGGAGATGCATACCTCCTAGGTATACTCTGGCTATTATTAAGAGAGAAGATATATATCACCTTAAGTTTTGGAGATTTTTTACTGGAATGGTGCATCAAAGGCCTTTGTACATGCCTAGAACCTAAATGCTGTTTCTCGTGGGAAAGTCAAGATGTCAGTCAAACCCAATCTTTTCAACTGGAAAACAGCATCTAAACTAAGATATGTCCTACCTATGGAAACTTGAAGAGAGACTTTAGTCTCTAAAGAGAAACTTAAAGAAGGTGAAAATTCTGATGGCACTCTGCACAGTGCATTCTAGAGTTTACAGCACTGAGCTGCTGCTTTGCAGACTAAATGAGGAAGCTGTTTCTTACTGGACAGTGCTACGGGCAAGAAACTCCAGTCATGAACTATTTGTCTTTCTTAAACCAACTAAATTTTTAAACAAAATATGGCAGGTGCTGTACAATGAAACAAATCACACAATGATATGCATGTGAAAAATGTGCTAATTGGAATGACTTCTGGTCACTGAGAACTAGATACTGTATTTTTCTTGAACTAAATACAGATCTCCCCGCGGCAACAGTGGAAGTTCATTGAACAGATGGAAGCCATACGTAGTCTAAAATTGTTGCAATGTTGCCATTTCCATTGTCTTTCAAAATGAGATACAGTTTACACAGAACATAAAGGCCACATATAAATGTTTTCATTCACCTCTGCAGTTCAGCACAGCTTATTGCCTTGCTTATCTGCAAAAATGCTTGTTATTTCTTAGTACTGTTAAATGGATTGGTATCATACAGTACTACAGGGAGATCATCATCTCTTGCCACAGGGAGCTTGCAATGGGCAACTATACAGTGGTTTAGGTGACCACTGCTCAGAAATTTGGATTCAGTTGCTGTGTTGTTCTGCTTGTTAAACAATCAGAAGATTACAGAAAAAGCATGGCTTGGGAAAGGGTTAGGAATAGGGTAAACAGAGAATAAAATCTGACTTAAGACTACTGAAAGCAGGTGAAAGACTCCCACAAGCTTTAATGACCTTAGCAAATGTGCTGACATCATATAATATAGAAATTAGCTATACTGGATACCATGGTATTGAAGACATGCTGCTCTTTCTCCTGATACCTAAGCAAGTTCAGCTATCTCTGCATTGCATCACAGTAGCAATGTAGATACACCCTTGGTCAGGCTATTGCTACTCAAGAAGGCAAGTCTAGATGTGGAAGATGATGTGAGGAGTGGAAGAAGGATGGAAGGTAAAAAACTGAATATAAAGTACAACATGTTCATGTACCCAAAAGATAAATGTCTCACATAAAATATCTATGTATCAGCTGTTTTCCAATTCTTTCAGAATTTTATTGAAATCTGAGAAGAGGCTTTTCCTGAAAGTATTAGAGGAGTTGTAAGAATAAAGTGTGAATCATAAAAAAGTGACTATTTTCTCTATCTATTCCAGTTACCATGAGGTTTTGGATTTTTTAAAATTATCAAATGCTGTACCGATATCTATATAACACCCTGGAAGCAAGAAGCAAATAACATTTACAGGTGAAGCATCCAGCATGCAGAATTGGTCCTCCTAACAATTCAATATAACCATAACTGTTTACCAACACAGAAAACTATTTAAAGCTGGAAGGAAAAGGATTCTATTTGCTCTGTTTCTTTCAGGTGCAAAAAAAAAAAGATTAATTTAATATGGTTTGTTTCCTCTGTCATGTGATAGGAAGCTAACACAGACTACACGGGCATCGGCTGTGTAAACACACGTAATTTTTAAGCTGTTTAAATGTATTGGCACGGAAGTTATGTCGTCTTTTCTGTCTAGAAAGGCAGCCAGCACAACGTAAACCTCACCTGAATCTAACAGCTGACAATTACATACAAAAGGATGTTTTTTATATGTGATAAAAACAAGCATAATGAAAGTTGCTAATAATCTTCCATGGTGGCATACAAATGTTTTTTTGGTAATAGCAGAAAGTTAGTGAGGCACTCATTCTACCTTTAGCACAGAAAATGTAAGCTTTTATTCAGTATTTCTTACAGAATTAGTAAAATTGAATAATGGCCTCAGACTGGCCCAGAGGAAACAAACAAACAAACAAACAAGTGTTAAATCAGTTTCTTTGAATTCTATAAAAACTACCATAATGGGATATATAAATGTTGTGGAATTTTAGGAAAATGATAGCCTTTTCAGATGTCTGCAGGATAAGGAACAGACAGATAGAATTATTGGGACTCATGTCACTAGAACTGAAACTGAGTGATAAAGACATTTGTTTTTATCTTTCCATTCCAATAAAAATGTTTGGAATTGGTTTCCAAAATGATAAATAACACCCAGCAGAATACTAACAGTTCATATAAGAGCATCACTATGGGGCATTTTTGGGCACATTCATTCCCTATTCCTATATGTTGAAGTGGTTTTTGTTACTGTCCTGTAAAAACTAGTGCAACATACATTTAAATAACATCTTTTAGGAGAGATCAGAATCAAAAAAACTTATGAAGCCAGCTGGAAATTCCTCCTAGAAAACAGTACATACAAAACCAGTACCAACAGAATTCAGTGCATAAATAAATGGATTTAGAGTTTGAAAACTAACACAAAGACACAGCAGGTAAGACTACAGTGACTTTTTTTCCCAAAAGCATAGTGGTTTCGGCATTCAACATAATGTATTTCTACTAAAATGGCCATTCTTTAATAACTTATTTCCACTTCTTTTTGTCTCATAACATTCCAGTTAAGAGGCATAATAATACACTAACTACCTTGCTTGTCCTTCCTTTGGACCACTGTGGTGAATTCAGTACTTGAACTACTAAGTGATAACCACTTCACTCCTGACCAACAGGCTCAGTGGTCATTGGACTGGGTCCCAATGCTGCACGAAATTCAGGCAAAACCACACAAAGTTCTACCAGGTAGCAGAAGGTATGTGGGGTAAAGAGTACACTGGTTGAAGCCTGGAAGCTGAAAGATGTGAATGTATGACTGTGGTCTGTCACTGACTGCTCTGGATAGGTCACTTCCACCCAAACTTACTAACTCCAGGAAACCAGTTTTTTTCTTCAAAAGCAATCATGTGCCCATTCAGCACTAAATCTGGACTTAACTTCCTCTGTGACTTAATTCTCTACTTTAAAATAAGGAACACAGCTTCTTCTCAGATTTTTAGGAGGTTGAGTAGACTAAGGGCTTAGAAACATGCAAAAGATAGAACAAGGGGAGACAAAGAACTTTTCAATTCCCAATTCCTGTATCAAAATCAACTTAACACTCACCTAACAGAGAATTAGGTTATTCTAAATACTTTCTAAAAGAGAATTTAATTTTGATAATCCTGGGTGACTTTTCAGAGTCAAAAAAGACCTAAAAAAAAAACCCAAACAACCTTTAGTTTCTAGGTTTCTGCCTGTTAGTGAACAAAGCAACTATGTTTTCTTCCTGTTCTCTTTGAATTATGTAGTAAAAACAAGTGACTTGTAATTTGAACTTCCACAAGTTCTTCCTGGACGTCTAAATATCTCCTGTTCAGAAAATTAATAAGGTAGGAAATAGTGTACCTTCTAGCTAAGCCTTGACCCCAATCAGACTTACTTGGTACAGCAATATAAAGGAAAAACATAAAATGTGACAAGAATGGAGAACATTTACTGTCCTTGCTCTGGCATTCATTGCTCTTAACAGGAAAAAGAAATAACTGCTTGTCCTGTCACTGGTGGACTCCACTGCACAAGTGTTCAACAATTTTCTAAGACTGTGCATCCTACCTTTCTAGAATTTATTTGACTCCTGTGTTACAAACTGGCGATCACAGGTCTGTCTCACCCTCAAACTATATGATTTTTATTAGTTATTTAAGCACTGTGATAAGACAAAATATACATGTCTTCTGTGTAGCCCAGAGATGGGAATGAAATGAGAAAATCCACTCTAGCTCTTGCTTTCTTTAAAAGACACTTAACAAGAATGCTAGTGCTGCAGCATCAAATAAATTGTGAGGACATCAATTTTTTTTTTTACCAACAGCCCCCAGCCCCTGCCCAAACACACATATGTAAGAATGGAATGCAGAGTGTTAGCAGAAGAGGAAAAAATGAAAAAATAGTAAACGTATTCAGCATATGAGGACTACAGGAGAAAAGAAGGCTAACTACAATAGGAAGCTATGTTTGCATACATATTAACAATTCTGACTATCTAGAGTTCAATTATGTGTTAAGCTTGGCAAATGTACAAGCAAAAGAAAGAAGGACTACATATATATATGTATAAATATAATCCATATATGCTCCTCAGACACTACAGTTTACCATCTGAAATGTCTTAATATTATTACTTATTAATATGAAAATGGAAAATGTACATCAGTTCTTTTATTCAGTCCATTTTATAAATATTCACTCACAACATTTCAGTCAGCTATGGCTAGAATGAAAGTGGGACAAACCAGGTTCTGGGATGCACTCTCAAAATACAGTGAAATAATTTGAAACACAGAGAAAAGGAGTCTCTAACAATCTTTTACATACACTTTTCTAAGCCTTTTGTGGAATACTGGGCCTCCAAGGTTATATTCATCTTCACCAACTCAGAATATGGCCTGTTGCACCTACTGCTTGTCAAATACTCCTAGGGAAGGGGCTGTTGTGCTATCTAAAGTACTATATCTAAGTGCAAGAATATGAAAAATAGTAAGTGGTACCTTCATAAAAGATTCTGCCAAAGACTTCACTAGCGGCACATCACTTTCAGAAATCTTAGTGGGCATATGAGGATCTCACTTAGAGCTGGATCATGAGACCAGGCATCAATCACACAGTTATCCCCTGAAGGCTACACCACAGCAATTAAAGGAGGAAAAAAATAGAAAAATTTAAAAAGTCATGGAAAAAGTGGGATGGAACTGAGCGAGGGCTTCCATATCAGCCAGGTGTAGATAACCCGTCAGGAGCAAGAGGAAAAGCTACACCTGGGGAGGGTTTTAGGACAAGCAACAAGACCTGTATTTGGAAAGAACACCAGAATCTACAACAAGGATTTGCTTGCAAATATGCGTGACATAAAGCAGATCCTATTAAAGGAAGGTACGCAAACTAAATGAGTCTTTATGTATTCACAGGGGGGAAAGGAAGAAAAAACAATGGCAACAGGCACATGATCTGAATGTGGAAGGTGATTCTATTACAACTTCTTCCTACATTTGCCCAAATGGGATTTTGGCCAGATTCTGACCTCTGTCAGCAATGGGACAAGGATGACAAGGAGTGAATCCACTGCACTTCTACTAGGGGTGGTCAGAATTTGTTCTTCAGAAGAGATACAAAATAAAGCAAAAATCCAAATTGAGGGAATTGACACATGGAAACCAAAAGTAAATAACAAGGGACATGGCTCAAGTTAACACAGTGCCAATCTTATTTAAAATTCCTTAAAAGCTTGATGAGGTAAAAAGAAATAACCTGTCTGGGACAAGTTGGAAGGTAAATAAATAAATAAAGAATTACAGGAATAAAAAGGGAATTTAGTTAGAACATCCAATACAATATATCACTCAAAGAGTACTGAGCACATGGAGAGAGCTGCCAAGCGAAATCATCAAAGTAAATGATATTGATGAACTTAAAAGATACTCAGACATTTTTATGGTGAGAGAGAAAGAGAAAAGGGGATTGAAGGATACAGTAAATACAAACCAGGCAGAGGGGGATGTAATAAACTTACAGAAGAAACTTCTTGGTTCAGATGTACTTTTCCAGTTCAGAAATTCCTTTTGTCCATACTGGTGATTAAATGAAACTAACTCCTTGTATGTTAAGTATCTGCTAAGCACCATAATCATTGTTCTAGAAGTTATGATACATGGCTGCATGCGGAAAACCCCAACAACTTCCCTTTCCTTCTGACCACAAAAAGCTACTGTGTTCATTGACCAACAACATAACATACATCACTGAGAACAGAACTCAAAATTCATATCCGAAAGCAATGTTTTCCTCTCATCTGGCTTGCAAAGAAACACTCAAGCAAGCTAGACATATTTTTCAGTATTGACAGGAATAGCCTCACATATTGCCACCCAGTAATATGATAGAACAGCACAGACACATACCAGCAAACATACCATGGCAAAGACCTTGACTTAATTCTTACTTGTATCAGTTTTAACTAAGCAAAAGTACAGAATGGGTACAAAATTGGGGGAAAAAATAAAGAAGTCAAAATTACTTGCTTTAAGCAGAGCAAGTCAGCTTTTATCTCACAGAGGCCTTGTAATCATGATCACGTAGAAATAATAGAAGCTGCTGAGAGGGCTATTACATGGTTATTCCAAATAATAGCTGTTCTGTTGTTTGCTTCCTTAGAGGACAGGTACATACTATAAAATTTGACACACCTTTAATTCTTACATCTCCTGCACTTCCCTCTTTTGCTCCATCTTTCCTAAATAACTCTGCAGAACTCAGAGTATTGCTAGCCACACCATCCTGAGGATCGACAGTGTTTCATGCACTTTAACAGGTAGCCTGACATATGCATGCAGAATTCTCCATGGCTCTAAGCAGTTTGAAACTAAAAGCAAAGAAAGTCCTCGCTGCTCTACTATGGCAGGGATGGACCTCTCAGAAGAAACATAGGCTAGACATAACACCAACACTTGCACCTCTTCCACCTCCACAGTATGTACTACACAGACCTTACTGCAACACGCTAGACTTCTTACATATCTGCTGTCCTTGCTTTAGCAATGGTTGACAGCTTGTAGTTCAAAAGAAGGTGAAATACAAAGACTCTCCTATTTTCTGATCCATTCTGATATACAAGTCATTTATTGTCTGTACACAAAGCGTAAATTTCTGTCTTCTTCCTGTTGGAAATATATTAAGAAGAACAGAAGACTAAGTGCAAGAAGTGATACACACCTTTCTTGTTGTTAGTAAATTTTTTATTACTAGCAGATAATTTTAATTTTTCTTATATATTTCATTATTGACCCAAAAAGCTAGCCCTAAAGTCAGAATTTTGCTTTAGTTAACCAGGGAAATCTATAGTCATGTACAGATACACTGTTGTTATTTCAAAAACCATATAGTCCTATTTCCCTGAACTCCGGACGGATTAGATCAAAGAAGTCCTTTCTTTATTCACAAACCCAGAAATCCTTCATCCTATCATCTGACTGAAAGCCACTTCCTCAAGGCTCTTCTCAGAGTGACAAACTATCTGGTCTGCAACTGATGATTCTTGTCTTATCTCCCCTTGTGCCTTTCTTGTACTCCTACATTTGCAGCCAGCCTTTTAATATTCAGAAAAGCCCAAGCCAAACAGTTCTTGATTCCTAAGGCTATACATGTACGCTTCTTTTTCGTGACAGTGACATATTTCTGAGCCTTAGTTTGAGGCTCCCCAAATGTTCCTCATTTTTCACTCAATGGCAGTATTTTCAATTTACAGAATTGCAAAACTGTCCTGATTTGAAGTGAACTGTTTTCCAGACATTCCACAGCTGTAACAATCTGTCCTTGCCTCATATGTCCACAGGAATTAAGTTGTTCAAAAATAAAAAAATACAAACCCCAAATATTGTTAGGGTGGCAAAATCAAGCATATGTATGACTGACACTGATTTTATTCTCAATCCCCTTTTTTCAAGGTGATTCTCATTACAGTATTAAGCCTGACAGCCCTAAAATCTGAAAACTTCTGTTCATCCCAGAATATCAGCAATGACAGCTTAACTTACTACTCTGTCTTTTCCATAAGCTTCAGGTATGATTTGGAGGAATCGCTGTCAGCCAAAAGCAGAGTATTCAGCCTTCAAAACTATCCAAATGCCCACCTTTCATGCTTTAGACTGTGAAACAAATGTGTCCATTATGCAGATGGCTAATGGGATATTACCAGCAATGGTCACCAGGTCAATGCTTCAAATTTATGTGGCTTTCATAAAACGGCTTGATTTCCCAAAGCTAGAACCAAGCATGCCTTCCCCAGGACTCCAAGACTCTGCTGCTACTTCTGTGGTGACAATCACCAGTAAAAGATTTTCTTGTAAACCTACAGGGAACACTTTTTAACTTGTACTGCTGCCCTTCCAATCCCCCCACATAAAAAGTCTCGAAGCATAACCATGCCTCCAGGTGGTTTTATTATCAGGAGATGCTACGAGGTAACAGGCGAAGGATCATTCTCTATATACCCACCACTTTTACTTCCTGCCTAAACAGTCTCCCACTGATAATTCAAGAAAATAGAATATTAACTTAAATGGATCTTTAGCTTGACCTAGGTTTGTCTGATATTAATCATATTTTGTGGGCTACCCTAAGAGACCTGGAGATTAAAAAAAAAAAAAAGAAAAAGTCCCACATGATTCTTACCACACCCTACATCACACTACCTATATAACTTGTAAAAAAACTAAATAGGTAATCAATAGGGTAATTATGTGACAACACACAAAAAAGACATTTAAAGGGCTGTTCATGCAATACTCAAAGCAAAGCACTGGAATTTAGGAAGATTTGGTTATATTCTTACATTCTAGCAAAAAAATGGTAAGGTTTTCAAGGTGACACTTGCTCTCTGTGTTCTCTGAAGGATACTGACAGAGTTGGGTAGAAAATCCTGGGCTAGTTGAGTGAAAAGCAGACTACACATTGAGTACAAAAATCTAAGCTTCAAATAGCCGGTCTTTGCTCACCACAACTTACATGTTTCTAACCTCCATTTCTCAAACAAATGCATTCACATTTGGCAAAGCACATACAGGATTTCATCCTACAAGCAGTGATGGATACAAACAACTTCACTCATACAGAGACGCACTCACTTCAATGACCTACTAATGCAGGTATTAGATTGATGCTCACTCTCTTGTACTGTGCTTCAGTATGTGATCAGTCCCAAAGAGGCTCTCAAAAGAGCAATCACATGAGGAGGACCTCTGCATGGAGAAACAGCACAATTGCATGGTGCATACTTAGCTTGTATATGAATTCTCAGACTATTTTTAGTTTTAAAAACTTCTAATTTCAGTTTTGGTCACTTTTTCCCTAACTATTCTTCTTTACCACCACCACCACCACCCCCCCCCCAATATGGTAAATGAATCAAAAAAATCCCGAACAACAATTTAAAAAGACTCCTTTTCTGTTTAGTGTCTGGTAACAATATACAGGTTGTTTGGGGTTCTTCATCACTTACTGAATAATTTCTGCAGGCACCCCAGGAATTACAGAATTGTCTTTAAGGACAAACAGCAAATCTAACATTGGTATTTGAGATGGGCTAGTGACTTTATACCAGACACAGATATTGCATGATCTTATGTCAGTTCCCTGATGTGAAGAGCATAATTCTCACTGACTCACACATAAAAAGGCATTTACTTCTTCTGGCTTCATTACCTGAAGGTGAGCAAAAGGCTTCCCCCTTTCCACACAGCTATGTAGATGCTGCTCACAGTAATTTGTTCTCAGAAATGGAAGGCCCATTTATTCCTGGATTCCCAACCCCAGAAATCTGAAGAAAGAGAAAGTAGGCCCAGATGCTACCTACCCTCCACATTAGCACACAGAACAGGGAAATTAATTTGGAAATATACCACACATGTACTTCATTCAGCCACTTGTACCCATAGCAGCACTAAGGGCTTGATCTCCCTGGTTTTACCAGTTTATTCTCTTAACGTTCACTATTAGAATAAACATTCCTGCTAACCAAGTAATTCTGTAGAGTCTCCCATGAACACAAGCATTGCAGGGCCAAATGAAATCTACGATTTTCATTTAAGTGATTCTTTCCCCCCTAGCTTTCCCTTCACCTGGAAGAGAGTAACAACAAACCTGAAGTTAGCCAAGTGATTTCATTGTCAGTGGTAGAAGTGGATGCCAAAAAAGGAGAAAGGAAGAGGGTAGGGAAAGGAGAGTAAAGAGAAGAATGCAAAAATCTCCATTTTAAAGCCTGTCCCAGATCATGTAAAGCTGTCAGTGCATTTGGTTAATCCCTCTAGTGCTTCAGTGGAAAAATCACAGCAGGCAGCTGGATACAACATCCAAGGCTGCCCTTTCTTGTGTTTTTTCCATTTCTGGCAGCATACTGTCATACATGCAGCATCTGTCCATTTCCACAGACTGTGGCTGTACATTCAATCAAACTAAAACAGTTAAAGGAAAAAGCAAAAGCAAAGGTTCAAAGGGCAATGAATAGCCGGGGCTCTTGGAATTCTGCAGGTGTGGGACTCCCAATCCCAGCTAGCTAACCCTGCTGCAGAAATCACTGCAATTGCTTGCAGAGTTTTAACATCTGCCTACTTCCACCTGATTGGCATCCAAATTTTGAAAGCTTGATAATGCTGCTCTCAAAGATCTGAAAAAAGTGATTTGTATAACCTGATCTCTGACCTTGCATTTTAAATGTGGAAGGGGAAAAGAGGAGCAATCATCATTCAGGAAAAAACATTATTACTAACACAGCAGTATAAGTACCAGTAATGTAGACCCACAATGCAGTCTTCAGGATGTATTTGTATGGATAAAGCACAACTTCCTTTTTCTATGACTGCTGTTTTTTCTCCAAGAAATATCTAAATATTACAACTGTCAGCTCAGTCAGAAACCTTGTTTTTCATATGATGGAGCTCTGAGGCACTTATAGACATAACTCAGTATCTTTTAGGGAAATCATATGGAGGGGAAACAGTACAGATGTATAAATCCTGTCCACTACTATGTGGACTCTATATTACTGCTGGGTTTTTAAATAATTTTAGTTCTATCTGGTGGTTTCTACTGAGATTATATCTGAGATAGGTACAGTTAAAATAAATCACTGCTCCGAAGAGCTCTCAATCTCAATAAATAAAATGGAGAAAAAGTAGAAAAGGAAGTAGGATTATCCCATTTTACACAGACAGAATGAAAGCCATAGCTCTATGGTCATTAGTACTAGGTTATTAAAAAAAAAAAAAAACAAACAAAAAAACCCAACCAAAACCAACACCTCCTCCCCCCCGAAACAAGATCAGGATTAGGTACAAGCATTTTTTTCTCAAACTAGCCCCAGATGTGATACAAAAGTTACACTGGCTGTGGATGGACGAGTAAGGTTCGATCTAACATAAAGATCTGCCTGAACACCACTCAAGAAGGATGAGTGCCTTCTATGTCCTGTTTCAGATGCTTTGCCACACAGCCATAAGATCCCCCTAATGCTTGTGCTTGTATTTCATATTTCTTAGAGTCACTGAAAAGTATTCTGATGATGCTGAAGTAAAAATTTATTCTATCTTAAGAAAAAAATGGTAATTTTTTCAGTGCTACAGATACAGTAAAGGAGGAAAAAACAGCAAGTCATGTAAGCATGGGCAGCATAAATATTTGTGGCGTGTTTTGATGTTCATACAACAAAGGAAAGAAGCCCCAAGATGTCTTTAACACTGTAAACACATCTTTGGAGTTACTCACTCTAATACGTAAGTATATTTGACAGGAAAATAAAAACAATTAAAAACCCCATACTTTAAGTGTTGAAGTGCTTATTATAAATATTCATCGGGTTGGTCAAGTGTTTGCATAAATGATGAACTCAGATTAGAAGAAAAGTGTTTTAACAGCCTTTGGTCAGCTACAATATTCACAAAAAAACGGAGGTGTAAACGAAACGGGCTCAACAGAGAAAACATATTCTGCTCTTTCTGTCCAAAGTTGTTGGGTGAATATGTTTCTACAAACTTAAACCTTAATCATTATCATAAGTTAGAAGAAAAACAAATAATACTTTTATTTACACAATGTTTAGCTGCCAATGGCATTTTAGGAGTTTCCTACAGAATAACAAACAGATTAAAGAGACAAAAATAGAGACAAAAATTGCACATGATTAAAACCAGAGAGCCCCTTAAAAACATTCAATCACTACACAGTGCTGAAGTACTCAGAAAGGTTTCAAAACCTCTTCAATTTTGTGGTTCTTTTTAGATAAAAAAACAGGACTCCAAAACCTAAGATGCAACTGTTGCCCATCATGCTTCTAAGTTGTTTTAACACCAAGACACCTTTTCATCCTGCTGGCACTAACACTTCCTCCTTCACTTGAAAATGCAAAAGAAATAACTAGAAATATCCACCTACTGCAAGCTGAGGAATGTGGTTCTTCATTAGTCAAAGAGCGGCCAATTCTAACTCAAAAGACCTCCTTTCCTGGTTAACGCTGATCATACCTTCTGACTGACAATGAATCGGTTTGTAAGAAACTAGCTTTTACTGTACTTCACTGTTGTTAGTTCTTCACAGACAACTCTGTTACACATAAATTTTTGTCACAGGCTCCATTCAGCACACCGATGCCTATGCTTACCTACTTCACTTGGAAGCACATCCCTTAATTTTTTTATCAGCTTCCTTTACAGTTAACTACAGAACAACTCTGACAATAGGCTGTAAAAGGTGTATTCTGGAGCTTCCAAACAACAGAATTTTTAATTAATTGACAAATATCAAATCAGTGCTCTCATTTACATACACTGTAAAGAGTAGGACTGTAGGAGCGCAGCTGAGGAAAGGAGGTACATGAGTTGAGTGAAATCCTTAGTGGTTAAGAAGCAATAGAAGGGAAGAACATAGCTTGCCACTAGATCCTGTTTTCTAACAGTTTCTCAAAAGAAAAAAAAATTACTCCTTTTACTTGTAAATGTAGATCATAATAAAGGTCAATTTAATAAAATTACTTTGATGTAATTTCTTTAATTTTCAAGTAAGATCCACACTATTGATATTGTTGAAATAAAATCTAGGAGAAGCCAGCACCTAGCCAAATGAACAAATACCTTGTCATGGAAAAATGTTTTGCTTGTCGTGTATATGAAGTTACAATCCTCTACACAACTAAACACTTGGGAAAATCTTCAAGTACACTTCAACAACACATCCGATTTGAAGACAACATTCACTATGTTTTTTTAAGAAAAATCTGTCTTGATCACTGTTCTTTAAAGCTTCACTGTGTCTCCTTCATCTTGGAATATTTTCATTTCTAAATCAGCACTGGGGTCCTTGGAGCTATACATCTAGTAGGCATTTTTCATCGGGTAAAAGGGAACCCAACTCTTTGCCTGAAACCTCAAGGTTTGTTAAAAAAATAAAAGGGGGGGGGCACTCTTACTCCACACTTCAAGAGCAATAACAGCCCATAGATTAGCTGATATATTAGCTCTAAGTAGAAAACTATAATATTTTACTCAGAAATAACCCTGGATAGTTGCCTTGAATAACCCAAGGCCTGCAGAGTGCTATCTTTCCTACATTTGCAAAGCAACTTTGTTTGTTTTAACTATTGAAAGTAAAACAAATCTCACACTTAAGTCCAAGCAAAATGTGCACAGAGGCACCCTATTTCATAAACCAGAAAATTCTTTCCATATATGGTGCTTTTTGCCTGTCTTCATTGTGATTTCAATCTACAGACAATTACACCACTAGAATGGACAGAAATTTTGAAATTCAACTGAAAATATTTTTTCTGAAGTTAGAAAAAGAAAACTAATTTAAACCAGAACAGATGTTGAAAATGAAATACGATAACTGTTCCAGTACTTGCTGACTGCCACCAGGATCTCTATGCAGTCAAGAAAATGTGTTCTAAATATCTATTAAAAAAAAACAACAGAAAAACAAATAAGGAGAGGAAGAGCAAGGTGGAAGCAAGGGATATGGGATGGCAGAGCTACATTATTGAAAACTGGGAATGAACTGGCTATTCTTGTCTACTGCTATTCTGTACTGAAAATGTATTAATTTAAAAGGTTCTGGACTGACAGAGGACCAAATCCTGTGTACCTTGCAAAAATCCAGAACAAATCCCCAACCCAAACACTTTCATCAGGTTGCTGCACTGGTCCTATACTCCTTAACTCTCCCAGAAAAGCCAGGGCATCTGACCACCTCCTAATCAGCCCTTTGAGAGAAGCCTAATGCAGGAGTTGGAATTTCCCTTCTCAGTAAAGGGACAGACAGGTTATTGCTGTACGTAACTGAAATGTAATAAAGTTATAATACGTATTTTGCCTGCTCTTTCTGTCTCTAGTGCATTTTTCATGAAAGAACCATAGATGGATTTAAAACCAGGATAGTTCATCCATTAGGCAATGACCTCATCTGTAGGCCAATTTTTGAGGAGAACTAAACCAGACCTTATTATGAACAGGGAAAAATTTTACTGTTAATTTTTTTAGACCTGTCAGCTGCATACATGCCATTGAGAATAAGTTCTTTTTTCACTACTGTAGCCTTAAAAGGCAATGAGCCTACTCATATGGAGGCTACTTTTTGATAAAGAACTTCGAAATAAACATGCCTATTTTGTGCGACAGATTACATGCATGTATACATACTCTGGAGGACACTCAGGGTTATAAAAGCCCAAAACAGGATCGAAGAGAGGGGGAAAAGAAAGGATTTCAGTCCTAGAGTACAATCTACATTTCATTCAAGTGAATTGAAATCTTCACTTCGATTTGAAGAGAGGTTGCATTCTACCCAAAATGAGCTATAGATCCCAATTGTTAAGCACAACATTTGGAAAGCTTCTCAGGCAAGTCTACTGTACACATTACAGTTGGCCACTTTTGAGTTCCTCTTATATTCCAAGACTTGTTTCAGCTGCATGTGTGCATTAGTACTATATTACATGTATGTAACATATACTTACACGAGTAATTTTTATTGATTTAAATTTTGACTGCAATACTTTTTTACATGCATTTTTACAATGAAAAATGCAAACAGTGCTTCAAGCAGGCATTCATACATTTCTTTCAGTAGGATTAGCATTAGGTAGTTGCAATTACTGGGGTATTACACTGTATACTTACATATTTTAAACATTATTCTTAATGCTGTAATTGCAGGAATCTCTCAACTTTACAAACAGGTGGTGAACTTGGAAATGCACATGTTTGGGTATCTGCTTGTGAAAAACTGCATATGCACAAGTTGCAGATTTTGGAAACAAGGCCTATAAACCATGTGCTCCAAATGGTAATCCAATGACAGCCATCTAATGACCAGAGATAATTACAAAAGATTCCCTGTTACTACCCTACCCCTGCAATCTACAATACTGCACATAGTACAAATTAATCTGAAAGGTTCTGGCACACTGAATTACAAGACTCAATCAGAACATGATACACAATAAGACAGATGATTGATAAGAAATGATGGATATTGCAGTGTAACTCACTCTGCTTTCCTTGGCACTAGCATACATGCATTTACACCAGCATAAAAACTCCTGCAAAACATACATCAGGCCATTTCTTCATAAGCAAGCGAAAATAGTTCATCTATTCACTAGGCAAGGAGGAAATACTATAAGCCAAGGAGTGGACAGAAATCAGGATGCCCCAAAGCCTTCCTGGAGTCCTACCAAAGAAACTTTGGTGTGGGGAAATTGGCCTTCCACAGCCAACCTTTTCCAGTCCCTCTGGATTTGAATGAGCAACCTTAAACAAAACCTTAAAGTGCTTTGCTTTTTAAAAGAGGGTGTTGGACTGAAATGCTTAACCATAAAGACCAGCTCGTCTTTTAAATCAACAGTTGTGCCCACTTAAGAGGCACCAAAGGGGCACTGTGGTTTTCTTTTAAAGATTAAAAAAGAGAAGCAGAGAAAGAAATATATCCCCTTATTTCCTTAAAATTGCTGGTGCTTCAGGAGCTTCTGAAGCACTGGGCTGTTTTATTAAAATTGCTTCTTGGTAGCATTATAGTGTTGCCAAAAAGTACTGCTCACTGCAGTGATTAAAAAGTTACTCTTTTTCTTAGGAAAGCTTTGAATTGTTTAGTCTGTCCCCCCAACAGTAGCAAGTGAGCAAAGGGCATGTTTTTAAAAACTAAATTAAGACAAATAAAAAGCTTAGCACAATGGAATTGGATCCCTGTCTTCCCCCAGTAAATATATCTAATATCACATGCCTATTCAGAGTGGGAAGAAGGGATTTCCCCTCAGTAACCTCTATGAGAGAAAGAGAGAAGAGAATGCAATTGTTTCCCATCTCATTGTATGCGTTACTAAGCCATGATGCCAGCCACATGCTGATTATCTCTCGTGTTACATAAAGGGCTCTCCTGCGGTGCCAATTGCCTGCCGTGTGGTCTGTATCCTGTTACATAAAGTGTTATCCTGTACCACCATGCGCTGTGCCAAAGCGCTATTCTTTGCTACCATGCTCCCCGTCTTCAGATCTCAAACGCCCTTTGTTTGCATGCCTGCTTCTGCCCACATCTTAAAAGCCAGCTAATGATTAAAACAAAACAAGAATACTTCTCAATAAACAGTGATTTTGCAGTTACACTGTAAAATGAGAAAGAACACAAATAATTGTTGCTCAGGGATCCTGGAGGCTATGAGAGAGCTGTATGAAAATATCCCATTAAAGACAGAGTCACCATACGGTCCTCTGCGACTCGGACATTGCACCTACATGCTTCTATCATTTATGGGTCATTCTGAAGGTAGCGTTTTATCTGCCTCAACGTTTTTCTAAGGCAATCCTGAGATCAGCTGTACTGCTTAAGATGAAAGCAGCCTTGGAGTAAAACACACTCAGAATAGCTGTCTCCCATGATGTATTGCAATAACACATTGTCAAAGGGCTCTGCTGCTCCAGCGATCTGTAAACATGCTGTATCATCAAAACAGTGCAGGAGTGATGATGTGTTACTGGAAAGATGGCAGCAGTATAGGAGGAGCACATCTAGAAGCAGAGTTCACCTGACTGTAGGCTGACAGCCAATTCACACAGTACAGTGTAATAGAAACTGCTCTTTTGGGTGGCCTAGCAGGAATGAAACTGCTAAATTAGCTGCCCTGGCACTACTGTTTCTGGCAAATGAAAATGGCAAGTCTTACATGCACAAAGATAAAGGTTAGGCAAAGGGTTTCCCAGTTGAGGAGAGAAGAAAGAGAAATTGAATTATCAAATTTTTGTGAAGCCACAGAAAACAGAATCTCATCTCCCAGGGCTCATGGCCTTTTCTACAACTGCTTTGTAAAGAGGGAATGACAGCCAGCAGGACTATATATTTTCCTTTGAATCATTGTATGAGGCTAAGAGGTAATTTAGTATAAATCTTTCAATTTGTTATTTTCACTGTTTTTAAAATATTTCTCAGATCTCAAACAGCCCTTTTTCGTGTCTGGTAACATGTTCATCAAATAACAATGCGATTCATCTTCAGGAGCAAAGAAATCCCCCAAACAAGAGCAAAAATAGCTCTGCCTGGTCAGTCTCACTTATATAAGGGTCAAGATTAACTACAGGGATGAGATTTCAACTTTGCTGAATCAAACAGCCTCACTCCCAGTCACATGATGAAGGCTGCGGAAGGAAGATGCATTACTTCTTCATTTAAATCAGTGCCTCTTGAGACTTTACTACAAAGACATGGGGAAAAGTCCTGATGCCAAGCAGAAAGCATGCAGATAGGTTTGTAAGTATCAGTTTCCCTGCAGTTCTACATCAGACCTCATACTAGAGGCGGCAAATACCAAAAAAAAACCCAACACCAAAACCCCAAACACCCCAAAACCAAACCAAAAAAACAAAACCAAAAAAACCCAGCCCAATACAACCTTTCAACACTATTAGTCTTGGAAATTGGAATTGGTGGATTCAGTTTTTCTGACAACTTGAACAGTGTCCTGCAATATTTGACTTAAACAGAAAGTTTACAAGAAAATAACAGCAGGGCTCTGCTTGAAAAGGTTCAAAAAGTTAAAGATTTAAAAAGCATTGAGGAAAAACCTGAACCCTGCCACAAAGCCTTTAGCTTATACAGAAGAACTAGCAGAGAAACAGTATTATTGCCTTCATCCAAAACTCACAGCAGAGACTTTCCATTTGTTACCACTAGTTTGAATTGGGACAAAATTGCTCCTAGAGTCATGCAAGAAAATACAGTGGCTGTGAAGACAGCATGGTAGTAAAAAAGGAAAAAAATCAATAATAGATAGTAGCCTCATGGTGCCTAAACACTATGGAAGTGATTTTTGGTTGTTTTTTTTTTAAAGTTAAAATAATGCAATCAATGTTTCTTGTCTAGATAAGCTTTCTTGCACTGTACATTGTGTCATACTGCACCATACATTCTTTATCCCCCTCTATTGCATCCCTAGGGTCAAAGGTAGAAGATAGAAAAATTCCTGGAATAATATCTGCAATAAATTATTACTAACTATTATAATGCAACATGGGCATATAAACGACACTTTAAAGAAAATTGAATTTGTTGAAAATTAAACCAAACCTGGTGTTACTTTGAACAAGAAGCGCTCTGATTGTTTTCAGATTTCCATTATAAAATAGGCTTTTTTGTTTTATGTGTTATATACCCTCTGAGGAAAGGAATTGTACCTCAAAACATATGGGTGTTCAGAATCTTTATTTTTAAATACAATGCTCCATGCTCATAAAACTCTGCTTGGAAGCCAAGGAATTTCTAACAAGGTGCATAACAGCAAACCTGAAAGAAGTCTAAAGATGAAGAAAAACAGAGCTTGTATTCATTAATTAAAATAAGTAAGAGAGCATAGAAGTGAAAGTGACCTTAATTTGGGGACAAATATCTGTGGTTTAATTTAGTGATGTCTTCTCGCTATCTGTGGGTGTATAGGCACTGACATAGGCAAGAAGACAGAGTAATAAAGAGACATTTACTTTGTGGAGCAGGCATATTGTTTTCAGTCTACTGCATGGTGCTTTCATTTTATTGCTGTAATATGTTACAGTGAAAGCATGAAGAAGGGACTCTGCTATCTGGATTTTAAGGAATTTTTTCATGCACAGCTTTTCTTTTAAAACACATGTTCTGTTAGAACAACAAGCTTACACATCTTATTTTAAACTAAGTGCTATATAAACTGGAATGCTGTTAAATATTCTCTCATAGTATAAGCCATAACTGAGTGTGCCCCACTAGGATTCAGTGTATGTCTTGGGCGTGTTTCAGCCTTGTGTATTAAACCACCTGTGAAGTGTGCTTATAATCCACTAATGCACACCCGGGATAAGCTTTTTACTATTGGGGGAATGGCTCATTAATTTTACATTACAAAAAAATGTAAACACTCATTTTTGGTTGGGTTTATGCAACTTATCCTTTTATTACAGAAAGTCATTTCCAGTGAGGGGTAAGAGCATGGAAAGGTGAAGGCTATCATTGTTTTTTATCTAGGTTGTCCAAAACCTTGGTTTTTTTATTACCTAATGGAGTTATTTTCCCTCTCTGCCCTCAGCTGCAGAAGCTTAACTACTTGTCTATGGCTGTGTTCTGCATTCATCCTTTCATTAAAAGCTGAGACCAATATGCCAAAGGGGCCACAGAATTGTCGTTTAAAAGGAAAACTTGACAAGACATGAAGCAGCAATTAAAAATATTGTCCCTTACAAAGGACACATCCTGCCTCCACTCCTTGCTCTACTATCTATCCCATTCTGATACATTAATACCTTATGTCAACCCATCAAGACTCCTCCCACGTGCACAAACTTAGTCTGATGGAGACATGAAACTTCTGCCTGCATTACCAAGGTGAGCACTGCTGTGATTTTTCTAAAAAGACTCACAGAACCAGTCAGAGTGTAGTGTTGAATAGTCAAAATTCACATCCAGAATCTGATTGCTTACATTTGCAAATGCTTTCTGATATTTCAGATCTGTCTGTTCCCTCCTGGTGATGCCTCTGAGCCTGGCAATCACCATCTTTCTTGCAGGCCTAAGAGCAGGTGGAGAAGAGGAACTGGAAAACACTTCACTTCAAGGATAGTCATATGGCATGAAGGGACCAACAACCAGTAGTCTGCCTGCATGCACAAACAGCTAGTTTGCCCATGCAAAGTTGCACAATTAAACTGCACGCACAACAGTTTTATGAACAGTCCTGGACTTCACAAGTTTTGTAAGTTGGGCTCTGCAACTATAAAATTATACACTTGATATATATTATAAGTACAGTAAATAGAGTATAATTAGAACAGAATACAATGTACTATTTTTCACTGCTTTTTATTCTTACTTCCCTAGAGCTACAAAATGAGCTTCTAATGAGCTTTGGGTAGTCACATAAATAGAAAACCTAACGTTATAATGCCTGATAGTGATCTAAACTGCTTAGATATGTTTTGTATTACACCACAAAACAGTGGTTTGTTCATGGAATGGAACAAAATTTCATGTTACTCATACTTTGGCCCTAGGCACGCATGTGTTGAAACCATAATCCCCAACGTATTTCAGAATATGTTTGGACAACCGAAGTTGCTCTGTGAAAATGACCCAAAAGGAAAAACCCCTATCCATTAAAAACACAAATTACTGAGACCTCAATGTTTAAGTGTAGCCTACAGCACATAAAGAAAAATTTCCAATACACTGCTAATTTTCCCAGTTAAAAAGAAAACGAAGATGAGAAGGATGTATTGAGGAACCACATAGGAAAGCTGTAAACTAGTTGTATATGGATTAACATTATACCATTCTACCCAAAAGAAACAAAATATTCTATGCCAAGACAGGAAATCTCCTATTAAAATGCTTTCGAACATGACTGTACAGATATACACTGATTTCATATAGATGGGTTCTCCCCTAAGATTTGCAACAGCCATTTTCTTTAATATGAAAAATCAGAAAAGAACACTGACAGTAGCAGGAAGTATTTTCCCCCACTCTAGCAGTTCCTTACAGATACTAGGCAGGGAAGTATCTGTGTATGGGAAGTGTAAGTGGCATTACCCTCACAACACCTCTGTGAGGGAGATGGATAAACAGACAGGTGGACAGACATACTGACAGACCGATAGACAGGTATGCAGAGACTAAGTGAATTACCACGAGTCAAACAAGGAACTTGATGCAGTCAAGAAATGGATCCAGATCCCCCAAGTTCTTATCCAGTGTTTCAAATACAAGCTCATCTTCAAAAAGCGGTAATTCTTTACCAGGTAACAACTAATAGATTTATACTATTTCTGTTTATTATTTTATCTGCAGGAGCTGAAGCTTCAGTAGATTATTTCTGTAGCCCCTTAAGTGCCTATTTTATGCAGATGGACCAGAACTGGATCTTAAAAACAAAGAATGAATAGGTTTGAGAAGGTTTAGACATAAAAGTCCACATTTACATTCTTCAAAAACATGTTTTTATGCATTACCTTCCTTTCCCAAACTGGGAACGCAAACAAAACAGAATCCAATTGACGTTACATATTTGGATTAATCCTTTTTGCTTTTACTTCTTCAGAGTAATTCAAGGAATAAGCAGCCTTGTGCTGTTTATATGAGCATTGCTATAGAGGTAACTAGAAAAAGTGTTAACATTTGATTTGAAACTCACAGGGATAAAAAAGGTCAACTGCTCATCATAAAAGATTTACTGTCAGATGGCATACTGTGCATTAAAAATAAGCAGAAAGTTACAGTGATTAATTCTATTGTATTTTTACAACAAGAAAACAAAACTAAGAAGTGAAAATATTCCCCTGAAATTAAAAAATCCTTTTTGGGAAGGGCTCCATTTTGGTTTACATGCAGCTCCATTTTACATGACGTTGGCTGTGAAAAGGGATTTTCAGCTGGTCTTTAGTGGAATTTATGCTAGTTTTAAGGCCTTTTGCATAGCCAGAGGAGTGTAAGGAGCCTTGATGTAAATGAAAATCTGCTTTTTAATGTCCACACTCCTCAAAGTAATAAAGATTTTATTATTTTAAAAGTTATGTGCACCCACTGTGCAATATCAAATATGCATGTTGTAAACACTGTAGACCAAGTTCAGACATGATGTAAGCATGTGTAACTTGATTGACTTCAAAAGGACCACTTGTGAAACAGAATACTACTTAGCACGGCTATGAGCTGCAGGATCCATGCTAAGTAGTCACGTTATTTTAAATAGAATTTTTTGAGCAGTATAGTGTTACACAACATCAGAAAGTAAAGCAGAATTAGGCTGTCAGTAATCTATGGGGTCGAGTACCAAAAGAATTGTTTGTGACTTCATGCAAGACCCAAAAAACATTTCAAACAAACTGAAAAGAGCAGACATTGAGAGTGCTGAGATGTCATTTCAGAGCAAGAATGGCCACCACTGCTTTAAACAAGAAAAGGCTAATAGTTCATGGACACTGATGCTGCATACAAGAAAAGGAGTTGTTGTGTAGGCAATGTATGGAGAAAAGAGAAAAGAAAAAGGGCAAGGAGCAGGACCCCACAGTCTTGGGAGATGGGACCATAATCGGGAAAATGACAAGAAAGACCAGCCAGAACACTGGCGCATGCACTCATACACAGAGAGCAGAAAACCAGGCAAGTAGGTGGCACTGATCTTGTGTGTCATTTTGCAGAACTGCATTCACTCTTTAACCTGCATCTACTGCACTGCCTGGCTGTATTCTTACCAATCAAAGTGCTTTTGGACAATATAAAATGAAGTTGTAGCTTGCAACATGGCAGACATTAGTTAGTTTCTTTTTTTTTTTTTATAGAAGGACTAGAGCATTAGATGATTCACAACCATGAAGGTGTTTCATCATGGATCATCAATTTGCAGACTGAGAGCTTGAAATCAAGTGGAAAAGAAACTCAGCAGAGAAACCACAGGCAAGCAATGCTGCTGAAAAAAAGACATTCAAGAATGGAACCAAAAAAGATGCTCAAAGAGAAAAGGCCTTTGTGAAGTAAATACATGGAACAGAGCTTCTGACTTTCTACACAGATGAGCCTCATTCCCAGGTGTTGCCTTTTTAGCAACATTGGCCAATGAAGACTTCGTCTGGCAAAGCTACTGCAGGATTTGGGAAGAAGTTGTTCTGACTTACAGGACAAATGTACATGGACTTTTTCTTGTGAAAGTTGAACAAATTACTGCATCCTTTCAAAATCCCACCAAAATCACTGTTTTGCTCAGAAAAACTCCAGAGGCATTTTATTTTGTAAATTTAAAAGTTGCAAAAGCAGTCAAATTTCATAAAACAAGGGCGGACTTATTTCTTTCAGCAACAAGGGAAACGCTGCAAGTGTTCTTTTCTCACAACATGAGCAAGTGGCTGACTTACTGTTCCTTTTCTGTCAAAAGATATGGTGACAGGAATAATCTCTGCCCTGGGCAAGAATGTGAAAAAGCAGCATTTGCAGCCGTTTTGCAACTCAGTTTGAAAAAACCATCTAAGATGGCTTCCCAATTTAATATCAGATATGAATCTCAAAGTGATGTGAAAAAGAACCGCTAATAAATACCCATATAAATATAAAAGCTATTTTTCAAATGCCAAACATATTCATACATGAGAACAGCCCTAAATGGTCACACTGCACTGGAATATACTGTGAGAGAGGACAACTCCCAAAAGTGTCAAATACCAATTCATTTTTAAATGACATTTATTGGCCTCAAGAGGAATACAGCTGATGTAGTATTTGAATTTTGCCCAGAGTACAAGTCTTCTTGTTTGAACACTCGTTTGGTTCTCCCCGTGCTTTGATGATATCCTGAAGTTTGTACAACTTGCTTACTTAACTGATACTTTTGCCCAGTCAAGGACTGCAAGAGCATACAACGTATGGGGGAGTAACGAAGCCATGCTTCTAAACACTGATTCTGGGGACTCAGCAAATAAATGAAGGTAGTTTTGACATGTTTCGTGCTTTGGGAGTGTGCCAGAAAGCACCTTCCATTCAAAATGAATATATGTATTATTCATGAAAATTTGACACTGCTCAAATAACCCCCATATGAATAGTTCCCCAGAGACTAATGTAGTGATGAGTGTATTAGTAAGTCCTTCACAACAGTAAGTAGTGATATTTAAAACTTTTCTTAAGAAACATCAGCTGTCTCTTGGAGACGCTGAAGACTTTATCCAATAACTGACCCCAGGAAAAAGGCCTGTAGCTACATGTATATACTTGGCCGTTACAAAACCAGCCAGGAAATAAATGTTTAATGCTTTATATATTGGCATAGTTATATGACAGTGGGTTTTCAATGTTTGGCCTGTTACAGACAATATAAAGGGTCAAGCCTGAAGCTGCCATAGATCTATTGATTCCAGACACTTCCAGTATCACAGCACATTATTCAACAAATGAAATACATCCATACCCTGAAAGATTAGCACAGAGTTCTAAAATTATTCTGTGTATGCAGCTTTGGGGTGACCACACAGAAAAAAAGTATGTGATCATAAATCGGTTGATAATTAAGAGGCTGAAGCAGACCAAAACAAATTTTATTTTAAATTCTGTATATTTCAGCTCAGACCTGCATTACAATGTGAAGAGAAAGACTGCTGTAATTTGAATCCTCGATAATAGAACACCTACTGGTAAACATTAACATTAAAAATTCTGAATGTCTTTGAATGGCAAATTCTTACCTCTATGTAATCTAATATTCACCTGTTTGCCAGTGTATGATCATTTTTATTGTACTCTCATGCCAATACAAATGCTTGCCTGTGTATTTAAATGTCTTTGAAATATCACAATATTGAATCCTACAAAAAGCTATAAAAAGGAAGCTTGTAAAGAGTAAGATGTTCTTCCAAATTTTGTTACAAATTCACAGTCTTGAATGATTCACGTGATGCTTTACTTTTTCTGCAGTCTTGCTTGAAATAAAGGTGTCAAAAGCGTTCCTAGCTATTGAACGGAACATTACTGTTTGTGCTTTTACTTCTCAGTAGCAAGAAATGAAAGAAAGCCTAGCTTCACCCTATTAGGCATAATTCCCTATGCTCTCTGTCTCAAAGGAACATACCGGGGGGTGGGGTGAGAAATGAGATTTTAAATGTGGACTCAAAGAAGAATTTAAAGTATACATTGCTTTTAGCCTGATGACCGCGCTACAGAGGGAAAGCTGGGGGGTGGGGCGCTGGTGGAATTTAATTCATGTTACAGCTATCCAGAGCAGCCTTCGAAATCACGACCCCAGCCCCAAGGGGAGCAGGCAGGCAAGGGGCGGTGGGGAGCAGCCCCCGCCCAGCAGAGGGAGCTCCCGCCCGGGGCTGCCGCGCCCGCCCTGGCTCCGAGCCTCGCCTCGCCGGGAGGATTCGCTCGGCTTCCAGGCCTCGGGCAGGCCAGCCGGGCAAGGCCAGGAGGGGAAGGAGAGGGGACGGGGAGGTCACTTAGGGCAGCCGCCCGGGCAGGAGGTGCTGCCACTTGTGCTGGGGAGGAGCGCTCCAACCGCCTCCTTGCAACGGGAGTTTTGCAGCCTGGCAACCTGGGCTTGAGTACACGCACAAACGACAACTAAGCGTACGTCGGCAGAATAATTTGGAAGTCATCAGACTGCACAGCTAACTCTGAATCCTCCTGGTATAAAAATAATCCTTAATGAGATGTAACAATCAGGAAGACAAAGAAAGAAAGGAATGGTGCATCCTGCCAGGTTCCTGGCCTGCCTGCCTCCTGTTAGATGCTGGAAAAATACCCTGAAATTTTGTCATAGCTAGTAGCACATCCCAGATCTATTTATTGCTTGTTTTCAAACTCATCTAATGTATGTTGCTTTGCCAAAGCAAGTGCCAATTTCAGAAGCCCCCATCAGCCCTGAAGTAAACAAAATAAGTGTACGATTAATGGCTTGCTTGGATCCAGTTCTGTCACCCACAGCATTTCAACTCTTAGCAATTTTCTTGTGTTTACTGAAACCGGGACGAAGCCCCAGTGTCCTTGACATACAGAAATCAGAAGTATAACAACAGAAAGAAGAGCAAAACAATTATTAGACTTTACAGACTACAGGCGACAACCCATAAAATCCATGTATTGCACAAACAGTGCAACTTTAGGAGATAAGGACATTTGTAAAATTCAGGTTGAGATTTGGGTTCTGAAAAAAACACAGTTAGGAAATGGTGGAATCTACAGCTTTTGTTCAGGTCTATCTCTCTTAAAAAAAGGAAGATAAAGTATCCTTCAATGTAGAAACATAAGAAACGTGGTCAGGTTCAAACACTAAGGGGGACTGAAAGCATAAACACTCTAAGGTGTAACAAATCCTGTTGCTACAAAATGTTAGCAGACATTTGACTTAATTCTTTAGCCCCACATAGCCAAAAATAAATTTGCCTCCTTCCTTTTTGCATGTTTACATTTCTCAAAAACTTGTAGAAACTAATCCTATCCAATCAGATTATCTTTATGGCAAGTATAGCATTCCCAACAGCTGGAAACCAAGCATTCCTCCAAGAAGTAAACAATAGCTAGGAGAGGAATTTCAGCCCATTCTTTGACACAGATAATCCAGAAAAGTTTCCACTTCTGAAGTGTTTTGCGGAATACTGGGAGATATACTCATCTGAGCACCCGAGCAGTAAACCCCTGCATACTGAAGGGACTGGCTATTCAGTCACCTGAAGCTACATACTGTGGGCAAATCCATATTGCGGTCAAAGGGAAACCAGAGCCCATTAGAAATCCTAGCCTGGATACTGCTAACAGTATAGAGGTAGCCTACACCAGACACTGCAAAAGTCATCTACCCTGATATCTGAGACAAGACCCAGTTAGTTTTTCCAAGTTGCCCACGGCCATTTATTAAACAGTTAAATGCTGTGCTAATACATGCTCTGACTGTATCACTGGCTGACCTGTTAATGCTCCATGGCATTCATGACTCCATTTGGTCTCCTGCAATCACCTGTAGCATCTTTAAGCAGTACTGTCTGAAACTTCCCTATCACATTGTTAACAAGAGGGGACCACGGGGGGGAATACAAATAACTAAATTATTTACTCCCTCCTTGTATCCACTCCAGCTCCATTGCCTTATTTTTCCAAACAGCCCACACATACAAGCTTCTAGTGCCTACAGACCAGGACAGACCTAGCACAGTTAGAGCTTTAACTTCTCTACTAGTTAATAGAATTTTTTGACACTACTTGCTTGCTCTGCTCATACAGCTGAAATGATCATACTGTACAACATGGTCTTTGTGTCAGTGATTTAACATTGGTATCCCAGTAAAAGTTTCTATGCAGTTCAATGACTTGGAAGTCTTGTAATTCCAAAACCCAAATAGAAGCCACGGCTGTGTATACATATATTAAACAAATCACAAAATTTACAGACACAGTCATTATGCAATTATAGGTTTTACAAAAAAAAAGTCAGAATCCTCTATCAACAAATCTAGGCACTGCAAACTTCCCTATGATCTCCTTTAAAAGTTATTCCATTTTGCCCTGCAAAGACCATTTCTAAAGGTGAGTTACTACTACTACTGGGAAGTCCAGTAGATGGATATGCTGGTGGTAACCCCTGTTGCACAAACTTTGTTTGTGAGGAATTAATTGAGAATACTTTTTCATTTCCCTGAAAAATACCAACAGCCACCAGTGAGCATGAGAATTTTAAGGCCAAAAAATTGCATCTAGGAACGGCCCCTCAAGAACTCACTCTCCCACTGTGAAACCTAAGAATCCTAAAAGCAGCACATCTGTTGGAGGCTGGAAGAAGATGAAACAAGCAGAGTGCTCATTACTTCATTTAAAAGCAGTGAATATTGCAGTAGGTAAGCATGTTGGTTATATAAAGCAGAGGAGTTTTCTCAGCATGTATATCACTATCTTAAAAAAAAAAAAAAGGCTGTTCAAGAGAACAGAGGGAAGGGACTTCTACACCATTAAATCCAATCCTCTGCTACAATAACCAACCACAGTATGCAATCCCTTTTGTATTAGGTTAAATGGAGACTGTAGACTAAGCAACTGGTATTTCTTGCATAAAAAGGGAGTATGGTGAATACTTCCCTCTGAAGGAGTATGTATGAGCTGCAAGGTCTAAACTTACAGCTGGATCCCATACATGGTGTTAAAAACAAACAAAATTCTCTTTTCTCTCCCAGCCCTCCCTTCATTTCTTGTGTACTGCTGTGAATACCAGTCACAGTCTGGCCTGTAATACAGATAGGGAAAAAACAAAAAAAAAGACAAAAAAAAGACATTAACTCTTCTAAGTAAAAATCAACAGATTTGCAGGTGAAATGAGAAATAAATCAGGTCT
Organism: Buteo buteo; assembly: GCF_964188355.1. NCBI lineage: Eukaryota > Metazoa > Chordata > Aves > Accipitriformes > Accipitridae > Buteo > Buteo buteo. The sequence continues at coordinate 50,144,936 of NC_134172.1, read as the reverse complement.
GCATGTTCTACTTTGCATGAGGAAATGGTTTTCCTGCAAATAAAAGCTGGATATTCTTAAAAACACATCATAACAAAATGACAGGAGAATTATGAGAAATGAGGTAAACTTGCTAGATTGGTATCTCAAACCTGCTCAGTGATGGCTCATTCCCTAACCTGCACCTGAATTAAAACACAAAGCAAATGCTGGGCTGAAATGGACCTTAAGAGAAAGTTGTAATAAGATGAATCCTGATCCCATGTGGTGACAAAAGAAAGATTGCAAGTGTATGATCTTATCGATGGTAAAATTTAGTAGAAACCTCAGGTATTCTATCCTTCCACCAATACTGGCAATTTTTCCTTCATAAACACAAATGAAGGGAGGTTTTTAAAGTCTTCCATTAGCAGTGTGTGTTGTTTTTGTTTTTCTGCTTTAACTGCTTAAAAAAAAGTTAATTGTGACTTGACGATTGCTCTACAAACTCTCAAAGCATTTCAGAAGGGTATTTTTTTGGTGGTGGTGGTGCAATTTTTTGATGATTGTTTTTGTCCTGCTCTTAGTTGACTAGCCAGATGGATACATTTGGTTTGTATAATGGATGCATCTTATCTTCTACTTTACTAACAGTATTGCTACATCACTGATAAGAATATAGTGTGCATGTATGAACACCAGTTTAACATCTGTTTAGGTTGACAGGTTGGACTATGGAACAAGACAAGTTATTTTCCATCTTTGGTTCTGATTCAGTAACAAAGTTGTACTTTGTTCCCACTACTGCAGGGTAATAGTTATTTTAGGCAGGTGCTTTATTTTTGTATTTTAAAATGATGCAAACTTCAAGTGACTAAAAATAAAGTCCATTGAGGAAAAAGTCAATAGAAATTTTACTTCTAACATCAACAGGGCTAGAAGTTAGCCCCTGACATCAATCCCTGAAGTTACATTGCTTCAGGCAAACTAAAGATTACATCTTTAATTACACTTATTCAAATTGCCTCTAAATGAAGACATAAAGACAAAGACTTTTACCCTAATTTCTTCATAATCTGAATTTTTCCAGGATGCTCATGGATCTACAAGTGTTCAGGTCTCTAATAAACTTAGCAGTTACTGAAGTGCCTACACCCATATTGAGGAGGTAATCTGTACAATTTAGGTTTTCAAAATCTCTGCCCAAATAAACAGCCTACTTTGAGGTCTGCCATCTTCCACAAGGGCCAAAACCTCTCAAAACCATGGTAATATTAAAAGTCTACTTCAATACTGTACTATAACCAGATAGTGATGAACCCAAGTCCTCAACTGGAGAGGTCAACATTTTGAATTGCAAGACTAGAGCTCTTTCGAAGGAGGTGCTGTGCTCTTGTCACTTTTTGAAAATCATCAGTTTCTCAAAGTGACCAGGTTACCAGGTTGTTCGAATAATGATATGCAAATAGATATGTTTATTTTCCCAAATACTCTAAAATATACTGTAAAATGTACTTCTTTCAGGAGACTTGCTGTGGACTGATCTTTTAAATGGATTGTAAGTAAAATCCTAAACTCTCCCATGATTCAAAAGGGGGGGGGGGGGGGGGGCGGCGGGAAGTGTGGATCATATTAACTTCGTTCAGAGAAATGATGTAAAAGCTCCAGGGATTGAACAGATGCATGGAGGCTCTCTCATAAAGTCCCAAAACAGATTTGTGCTAACAAGATTAAATTTCATACCTTGGGATGTTTAAGAGTTGATTTTGCATGCCTCTATTGATATAAGTGGTCTCCTTGACTTCAGTGGGTCTAACTGCATGAGCAACGATGACTCGTGAGCTGCATATGTAAAGGTGCCTTTATAGGGCATAATAAAATATGCCCAACCCTAATATACATTTAACAAGAGCCCTCGAGGAAATTAAGATCAGAAAGACTAGTACAGCAACTGAACAGCAATAGGAATAAACCATGAAGTAGAAAAATTTGCAAGTAGGAATGCTGAAGACAAAAAGATGGCTTATACGTTTGAAAAACACCACATCAATGTGAAAATCATGACTTACACAAAGGGAGGGCTGGCTGCTATTTGATAAAACTAAATTATTTCCATTCTCCATGCAGAAAACTTTGAAAATTAATATATGTTTATCAAATAATTACAATCTGGAGATTAATCCTTCAGCATGAATGCTGACCATGTCATGCCTCCAAAAGTCCCTAAAAATTGTGTAAACAGTGGTTTGTTTTCCAAAATCATCTCTCTTACTGAAGTCTTTCACATCAACTTTCTTCCATTTTCATTAAAATGTTTTTTGCTCTGCTGCGACAGAAAAAAAGCTGCTCCCAGTTTTTGGTGAGCAAAATAAAATTATTGTTAAAAAAAAAATAAAATATATATATATATCAGGAAACAGGTAAAATTATCTAATGTACTAGCATTGTCACTATAAAAGTAACAGCCGCATTTGCCTCAGTGGCTAGTGGTATTTGCAGATTGGATTCTGATTGAAGAATTCCAAAGTATTTCTATCCATCTCAGTGGAGTTAGACTAGATGTGCTCCTTTATAACCAATGGAATAATCTAGTCTGGAATTAGCAAGAGACCTTGAAATCATTAAAATTTATACATATTATCATTAATAAATAATATTTGAATGAAAATATATTGTATCTAACTCCCGCTGCAAGCTTGAATTGTACAGCATCATTTCTGTGGAGTTCAGCTGTTCTGGGAAGTCCTGGATAACAAAGAGGAAAAAAGATATCCAGGTGAGGTAAAGGGCATAGCCTTTGAAATGCTATGTTATATCTCCCAAAGGAATGAGTTTATGTTGTACTTCTACCTTGCATAGGTCGTACATGCATTGTGTATTTAAATCTGTCGAAGGCTGAAATGAAATCTAGCAACAAGAACTTGAACATTCGTATTTTATCTGGAGCTTACATCATTTCTGTCACCTCATGGTATACATGTTCTAAGAGAATCAAGGTACTACAAAGAATGAGTTGCCATCAACTGCTCCGTAATCTTGCTAAAAGAAAGAGACAGAAGATGAGATGAGATAGGAAGCAACATGGGTATAATGTATAAGGGCATTGGCATGAAATGTACATTTCTCCAAAATTGGCTAGACTATTGCATGCTTAGGAATGATAGAATGCTGCCTTCTCTGAAGCTGGCATAGATGATTTCAGTTATTATGAAGGCCAGATGGTCTTCATTACTTTTCATCAGCTATGTGGTAGGCCAGAACTTCCTCAAGGCTTCAAATGCCTTCTCTGTGACTGGCCCAAACCATGTCAACAGAGATAGGCTTGGGATGCTTGTTTTTAGGTTTTAGTTCTTGCTTCCTTGGTCACAGCAAGATACTCATGGATTCTGTTGATCTGATCATAAATTCCAATTTTGAAGGCAGCTGGAGATGTTCCAAGAAAGTCTGTTCCTTGCAAGGAACACTTTCAGATATTGTGATCTGGTGGCCATAATTATGACTAAAAATGTCAGAATTAGTGCAAGTTTCTGAGTAAAGTGTTCACAGTTATTTCAGGACTAGCTACATACAGGTTCAGAAGTCATGGGAACAAACAAATTCACTGAAACCCAGCCTGTAAGCACAGTATCAAGGCCTTCAGGCAAATGCTGCCCACTCGATTGACTTCCATTTAATGGTACCCTGGTAACCAGTTTCATAGCATCAGTCCAAGTACTCTCCTTCCTCATTGTAGAATGAAGTAAGAAGAGAGATAATTTTACTTTAATTTTTTTTTTTTCCAACTTTCTGTTGAATGAGGTCTGTAAGCTGTTTCAAGATGAAGAACAGAGAAAATTAGTTGTATTTAAAGTGATCCTGGTAGACTTTCTACTAAATACCATGACCACTGCTAAATAGATTGATGAATCATGCCTGCTACTGATCACTTGTTTTCTATCCACTCATGAAAACACTTTCAACTATAGCAGATTTTTGAAGATGATCTTTTTTTGTAAATTTTTATAGAGAACAGCATAGACATTTGTTTGTGTTGTAACAGACATACTTTCAAACCAGAAACAGTTTTAGCTTTCTTATGCCAGTATAGAAGTGTAGCGAGTTGGTAAGAATTATTTTAATGTGAGAAATAAAACTGTGACAGAGTATTCCAGTTGGATCATTCTCATGATGAAACAGGAAGGCCTATAGAGAAATATGTACTAAAATAATGAGTTTATAAATTAATAGTGATTGCTATATGTCCCTTGACAGTATCTGAATCAACTGAAGCTGTTAAAAAAAAAAAAACAGCAACCTTCACATAGAGCAGTATAAGGACTGCTAGTTACTTCTGAAACTCATCTAGCCACTCTAAATTTAATTTGTTTATACTTAAAAGATTTTACCAGACTGAAGACATGAGTCAATGCAAGAATTTCATAGTTACAAAAGAAAAAGATTCACTACATTAATTATTTATATGGATTTCTTTGCTCTCCCAGAGACATATGCCTAACTCGGGCTCTGAAGAATGGCAGACTTTCTCAAATTAGAACATCAGAGTTTAGATGTTTCTGCTTATTTTCTCAAGCCCAAAGAACCCATGTCCCTTCATAGATGGAGTTCTTTATGTTATTAGCTGTTTCAATCATGCCTAAAGACTGGCCTCTTTGGCACTGAATTTTCATATCCTGTTTGGTTTTGTGTTGGTTTTTTTGGTGGGGTTTGTTGTTGTTGTTTTTTGTTTAAAAGTACTACAAGATGTTTGTAGGAAGGACACTCAGTAAATGAAAATGTCTCGAGAGGATATACTAGATACTTGCTACATGCACACACTCTCTGTAAAATGTACCCCATATGCTAATTCCCATCCACATACTCACCTATGCATATATTGACAACATTAATGCAAACATTACTGCTAGGAAAAGTTAGCAATCATACTATAAATAGCTATTCCAATGCCTAACTATTTTTCAGCTGTAAAATCGTTAATTCTCCCAGATGGACGGGAGGGGGAGGGAGCCAGAGCAGGAGAGGGAAAAGGGGGAGTGGAAGAGGAAATCATGGGGAAATGGAGTCTCTCTAAAGAAACCAGCTCCACAAAGTCATAAACAGAAGAGATAGAGATAAAAGTGTTTAATTCAACACAGAGACAACTTTTTCAAGTGGGGGAGGGGAGGAGGGAAGCATCCTGGCAAGAAACAAGTCCCCAGTGTTTCAATTTCTCCCCAGAGAATAACCATCAGATCCTAAGCTACTTCTTACGAGCACAATTTCCTCATTGCTAGCAGCTGTTCATTGGTTAGCATTGCACAACTGGCCAGGTGCATTATGAAGGGAATGAAGGAGGAGAGGGGGTTGTCTTCCTCTAAACCATCAGATGGACTAATAGTATTCTCCAATACAGCAGTAACTGGCCCACATCCTAGGCTACATCTGAGTTTTACTGAATGTAAATAAATAGTGGAGGAAAAAGGACACCCACAGTCAGGACAAAGTCAGAAATAATTTTCAGGTATGTGTGGTTTTTTTATGCCCCCACTTCCCCAAAAGCTTGGGACTGCAAGATGATGATTTTTTTTTTTTCCTCCTAGCCTCCTGAGGATTCCCGGGAAAGTCTCAGGGACTTGACCAGTCCTTCACCAACTGCTTTGGGGGCAGGCAGCTAGCTGGCTCACGTTCAGGCCTGTCAAGTTTACATTACATACTGTGGCTGCTGACATTAAAATGGACAAATAGAAGTCATTCTGAAAGCTCTCTGAATCGATTGCTGTCAATTTATATTTTCATCTTTTCTGTGCACTTTTTAAAAGAGTTCTTGATGTGATGGGTATTTATTTTCAGCAGTTTTTCCATATCAGTTCAAAAGCTAAAATTATTTTTACACCGCTATTGTTGCATACTATTGAGCAGATGATTCCACCATGACCTTGTACAGAAATAATTGATGGATGTAAGTTCAGACATGTTTATAGTAATTAGAACTACCGAAATACTTCAACTTAAAAAACATTTTGTCAGCAGCCTATCACTCTTGATATCCTGTCCAAAAAGTATCAGACAAAAACATGACTAGCACCCAAGAAAAGAAGGATCACAAGGATCAAGATACTAATGGTGTATGTAAACATGCACATGTCTTAAATCTAAAAACTTCTCTATAATGATTGAAATTCTAAAACAGGCCTCAATTTTAATTTATTTTTTTTTTAAATTTGAAACTAGCTGAGTTTAACATTATGACTACATTGAAATGGGAAAGATACAAAAATCAGACTGAAACAGAGAATGCATTCAAGGAAGAGTCTGCAAAACAAATTATGTTTCCAAATGTCTAGGATCTAACACATAAACCTTAACACTGATGAAACCAGAGCATGAAAAACCTATTTTAACCCTTTCTTTGACAGAGGATAATGTATCCTGCAGGAACTTTTGTGCAAGTAGTAATACGAATGTACAACAAAACTCAGTGAATTGTTTTCTGAAAGGTATACTATCTGCACAAACAAACACACTATTTCATACCTAGAACACCAAGCACTAAACAAGTCAATGAGAGAATGAAACAACACATGGAGTGCCACTTGCTATACATGCTGTCCCATCCATGTCTTGCTGATCTCCAACTACGTGGATACAGATGATAAACTTCATAATATGTTGAGATTGGCTTTATTGCTTTGATCACTATGGAAAATAGAGAAGCATAAATAAAGATAACTATAGACTATCACATAGTAATTAAAAGCAGAAGTTTGAAATAAAATCTGTCCTTACCATCATAAAAAGCTACCATATTTTTCTATTTCACCTCCCAAATCAAGTGCAAAAATGATATCTAAAGAATACCTAAACAAACTTCTACCAAAAAAAGGAAAGTTGGAAAGAATAGATTTTTTTTTACCTAATATTATGACTTCAAAAGATTTTCGTTTGACTTCAAATCATTTTCTTCTGCTGAATTTTCATCAGTTGTATTGTATTTCTGATTGTTTTCCTATATTCTTGTATGCAAATTTAAACGATATTTTTCCACTGCTTTAACCAAATGTTTCACATTGCTCCTCCTATTTCAGAAATCCCAAATAAAGTTGCACTTGTGATGGGAACCAATAAACAGCTGTTAACAACAAGGAGTTTGTACTTTCAAGAAGTAGCTAAATATCTATTCCCTTCAGAAGTACTAAAACCGAGTACTTTGTTGTTGTACTGCTTGACTCAAATGGGGCCAGATTCGTCACCAAATACAGGAGAATCACAAGAAATAGTTTTGGTCCGTTGTCTTTAACATCATTTAAATGTTTGACTGATGTTTTCCTATTTGAATACCTAAATGAGAACTTTAATTAAATATCTCAATTCATGTTTGTATTACCTAATCAGCTCTTCTGGATAAAGCAGACAAATCACAACACCTATGTTAATGGGTGCTAACAACTGTAAATTTACACAAGTTTTTGAAGTCCAATGATAAAAAATTATTCAGCCTAATGTCAAAATCTTTGGCTCTAAAAATCTTGTACCTCAAGGCATAAAGAACCTGATTTTCATTTTACATTAACTTTACTATATCATGTACAAGCCTTTACGTGGTTGATTTCACCTAGTTGCAATTTAAATTAGGTCCATCAAGTCTTTTTTTTCAGATCATGAAATGAGTAGAGAGATTTATCTCAGCCTGACCTATTTGTCCCAGTGGCCAAGGTGACTATATCCAGCTTCCTGGGACTGGATGGTGACTAAACACTACCCTTAAGCTCTAGATTTCTTTAGAGATCTTACAGTTGGCATCTTTCCCTTCCAGTGGGATGCTGTCACCCAGCTGCTCTGGATCTTGATACCAGTGCCTCATTTTTCTGAGTTCATAAATATTCCTGTCAAGTTCCACTCACTCTGGGCTCTCAGGTGGTTTTGGGAAAACACAGCAAGCAAGCAAAGACTACCAGCTTAGCAAAGCAATGTGCATTAACCATTGACACGTCTCGTCAACAGTATTTAGAGCCACAGATGACTAAAAGGAAGAAACAGTCTTGAACTTGCCTCTGCCCCTGTTCCCATTCCAGAATCTATTGTTTCTCTGGATGGGCTCATCAGAGGAAACCATTAAAGGAAGAAGTGCTAGAGTGTGCTGATTTTTCATGAAAGGTATCATCCCAGAACGAATGTTTTAATCCAAAATAAAATAAAATAAAATCCCCAGTACAAACTTGATATGGAACTATTGGTCCAGCAAAGGACCACTATGATGATTAAAGGACTGGAGTATCTCTCATATGAGAAAAGGCCAGGAGTGCTGCAACTGTTTAGCCTGGAGAGAAGTCTCAGGGAGAATTTTATCAATGTATATAAATACCTGAAGGGAGAGTGTAAGAGGCAGTGTAAGAGGGAACCAGGCTCTCTTCAGTGGTGCCTAGTGACAGGGCAAGAGGCAAAGGGCACAAACAGGAGGTGCCGTCTGAACGTCAGGAAACATTTTTTTACTGTGAGGGTGACTGAGCATTGGAACAGGTTGTAGAATCTCCCACCTTGGATGGAGATATTCAAAAGCCAGCTGGACATTATCATGGGAAATTTGCTCTAGGTGACCCTGCTTGAGCACAGGGGTTAGACCAGATGACCTCAAGAGGTCCCTTCCAACCTCAACCCTTCTGCAATTCTGTAACAAAACTCAAGGTAATGCTCTGAAATGGAGGTTACAACACCAAGTGGAATAAAATGGAATACAAAAACCAAATCAAGTTCATATTTCTGATATAGATACAACCTCTGCTGTAGCACAGATTTCTTGATGCTAGTGTCAAATACAGTCCCTTTTTCAGATTTCCGCAAGAAAGGAAGCCTAATTGTGTAAGAAGAGGAGTGGATGAATTAGAGATTTTTAGTATTATTATTTCCCTCTTAGATTATCAGATGAAATCTAGTTTATATCCAAAATATTTTTAAAATCACTGTCTTAGTGGCTGTTCTGTTATCTGCAATGAGTAGGGCTTTAATAACAATACATTAATGCATGCTCCATCCTGCATAGTAATTAGTTACAGAACTTTTTAATCCTGTACTTTCCATGGTGTTTCCAATGAAAATAAGTTGTGACACCACAATATTACATTACTCTCTAAGTGGAATACAAATGCAAGTAAGGCCAAAGCTGAATATGAGAAATACTGGCCAGTTATTGCCTTGGTCCTGAATATATGCAAGTAGTAATGATAAATGGAGGATCCTTGAAATATCCTTTTAAAGTCTGAACAGGATCAAAAACATTTAAACTGCACTAGTGGAATCTTTAAAACAGGATGTTATACTTAAGGTATAATGTAATGTGTTTGTCTTTCATGGAGCAATTAATCACTGGATGGAGGAGTTAAGACCCAATCAAAACGGAAAGGTGTTTATTGCTGCAGCTGGTCATTAAATTATTTCTATAAAGCTTAAACACTGGATTTTATTGTTTTTATTACAGATCCGCTCCTATAAAAAATACATTTAAACTTCCCTTTTTAGATTTTGTGGTTTAGTTTCTTGTGCTTCTGTTAACCAAACATTTCTAGTGAAACACAAATATGTTTCCCCACCCAAAGAAAGGGCATGCTATTCTGTTATCAAGTCAAATTACCACTAACAATAGAAAGCAGAACTACCGAAAAACATCTCACCTTGAATTCCAAGACATGAACCTTTTATCTATGGAAAAAAATACAAATGATGGCAGTAACACAAAATAATAATGATGTGAGGTTCTTTTTCCTTAGGTGGGAATTATTTTCATTCAAGACAGGTAGTTGATTAAAAAATAACAATATTTATTGATATATGGAGGTACTTAAGATTTTTCAGTACTCTGAAGATACCAACTTGCACACGCAATCCTTTTAACAAAGCATTTGTCATTTTGGATGGACACATTGGCTGGTAGGGAAGGAATGAAGCAAACTTCTCTGCTACACTTAACCCTTCAAATGACAATACTAAAGGAAACATAGTTGGGGAAATATCCAAGGGACACCCATCCTCTTTAGTGCATATCAAAGAATTTGTTGTCTTGTTTGTTTCGATGATGTCTTTCTAGCAGATGCAGGTGCTTTGTGGAATTACGTGTTTCTTCCAAGATGACAAGTGGAGGTTCATGTCTTTGGTCTGAAGCAAAACCTACAGACTTCCCCAAGAGAAAATCTGAATCCCAAATCTCATCACCCTTGAAGTGATTGCCATGATGAATGTCATAGTGTCACCACACTACGGCAAATAAAGCCATAGCATGAGTTTGGATGACATCTTAGAGAAGCCAACCTGTAATTAGAATGTTTTCTAATCAAAATGAATGGACTACAAAGGGCATACTGAACTTTTAAATATTTTAAAATATTTTAAAAATACTGAACGTATACACACTGTATTGAAAAAACATATTAAATGCTTTAAATAGCAGACCTGACACTTTCTGGCAATTGGGCACTGACAAAATCATGTTTTGCGGAATGAGTCAGAAATATTGAGGCAAAAGCTGGCACCCTTCTCCTGGGGCTGGAGCAAAGCACAGAACTCCTGTGATATGTGCACAAGGATTTTACTAACCAGAAATCTTAAAGTTTAACTATATGGCTGCAAACAAATCAATAGCAGAACATGTACACATTCTCTAAGAAGCAGCAGCAAATACTGTCAAGATTTATACAAGGTCCTTTTCATGTCCTACATGCCTCCACTTAGCACGTCAATCAAGAGGAATGAATTCCTGATAAATTTATTTGTAATGAGTTCAATGCTTTTACTACAGTATTAAATAATTAATTTCTTTCCTTGGAATCTGAATGTAATTTATTTGCATTGTTGCAGCCGGCATTTTGAAAAAGGATCCTTGAGTATAAACCTTGTAGAAACAGCTTTTTTACTCTGATTCATATACAATTTTTAAGGGTAGGAAACACACACACATAAATCGGCATATACAAACTAGTATAGTTCAGAATCTGAGATTTTGAGGAAAAAATATTTATTGTCAGGCCATCAAATTTCAGGGTGGAAATGGATAGTAATCTAACATCAGGAAAAGAGAAACTGGCAAAGTCTCTTCTGTGTTGCAAAAACCATGTCTTTAACCTTTTGGAAACATTCTTTGCAGTATGAGGAGAAAGTTATATATTGGACATCATATTGCTTATGGGAAAAATAGAGTGGATTAAGCCACACCTGGCTAAGAGGGAAAAACTGTATTTGAAATGTCTGCAGAGCTCATTAGTACCTTGATACCAAATGATTCAAAGCTATCTTTGGCTTTAACTCAAGCTGTTGTCCTCAGCATGGCAACACAACAACAACTGAGAAAGCTTCACAGATGTATACTAGAAAATGATAGCATTTTATTAATTAACAAAGGAAAAACTTGCTAAATAGGCTCTTAGATACCAGCACATTTTGGAAAATGAAAAAGAAAGCGACTGTTAAAACCAGATGGGAAATAGACTACAGCAGCCATTCATTACCTTCACATGCAACCAAGAATTGAGTATTACCAGAACAGTTTGTTCATTTGTATATGGAATTCTATGCTTCTATCACTGCATTCAGTTTTACTTGAAGTTCTTTGTAATACCTAGAGGATTATGTTGAATTAAAAAAAAAAAAAAGTAGCATAAAACTTGCAATAGGTACAGTCTCTCAAGCTGAGTCAAATTAAGCATAACCTAAGACAGCAATGGATTGGTATTTGATGCCTATGTACAATACATATAAATCTACACAATTACCTGAACTTCTACTCACTGTAAAAGGTAATGATAAAATCTTTACAATACTAATCTGTAGCACTGCTTTACTCCTCATCTTCTGCTTGTAAGAACCGTGTTCAAAGTTTGAGCTTTTTTGGCCAGTAGTGCCACTCAGAGTAATGTAACGTGTGTGTTCCCATGCTGTGCTCAGCCTAGTAGTCCATTAGATGAAGAAGGCAGAGGAAGAAAACACGTTACTGCCACAGACCTGGAAACTGAAAATTTTACAACCCAAGACTTTCCTTTACAACACAAAAATCCATGGCTGACATGAAGGACACAGCTCTTTGGCCTCTTGGCATAGCTATAGGAACAAGACAGGCCAAAGGAATTATGCCCTAAGTCTTTTAAGCTGACTTACTTCTGTAACCTCTTCGTTATATTCTCTACCTTGAAAAGCCCACAGACTACTTTAAAACCACTTTTTCTAGTTTGTTTATTTATAATGAGTGTGCCTCTATTTTTAACAAACAGAATTTAAAAACAAAAAATGAACTCAGAGTTGACTAAATTATTTTTGTAAATTACCTCTAGAATTGTATTTTGAGACAGAAAATTTCTGTTAAGTTTCCCTCGTACCGTTAATTTCATTTAAATTTAAATTATTGCTATATTTTCATTAATTCATTCCTGTATTTGGGAAGAAGAATAGATCCTGAACCTACTTAAGTCTACTGTGTGCTAAAGGTGAGCTATGCAATATACTGGTGAAAAGAAAATTAGCATGTCTCTAAGGCCATTCTCCTGTATCAGAGGTCTTCCAAATGGGCTAAAAGTGTATATGGCTTCCCAGAATCATACCCTTCCTCCAGGAAAGATTTCTTCTACAGTCAGAAAATACTGCCATGAAACTCAATAAATTTATTTCAATCATCTGACTAATACCTGAAGAGATATTAGCTAACCTAGGTCTAGCAACAGCTGCTAAAGCTAGGAAGAATATGTGGGGTGTTTGTCCCAACTCACCTGTTTGAGACATGGAAGAGGGTCTTGACTGGTTGTTCTCGATATACCAATGGTCTTAAAACATTATCATTAATATATCACACTCAGCCTTTGCTGTTTGAGTCTGCGTTCCAGTTTTGGGATGATGGGGTGTAACAAAGAAAATGCTGCCATTTCCCTCATTAAAGGGCCTAAACCCAACAAATCTATCCATAGATTTTCTTCTTTCTGGAAAAGAGTTTCATGGGAAAATGCAAACATATATATTTCTTCAGTCCAATATATGCAATTGCACAAATTTTGTGTTTTCCCTATGAAAAAATGAGTTAAAAAATACTAAGGCATTTCATTCAGATTTACTCCTGGGAAGCCACATATTTAAAAAAGATAGTAAGTTGGCCAAGCTAAGGTCTTGTGTAATGCTAAACAGACTTAATTAACTTCTCCACCTCATTAAGGTTTATCCTTATAGACTCTAGCTGGTCTCATGGATTTAGCCAGAACTACCATACTGGCCCAAATATAAGGTGACTTCAAATATAAGGCCACCCTCATTTTTCAAAGGATACATAGAAAAATCAGCAAAATTAAAAAAAAAAAAAAGAAAAAAAAAATCCCTCCTGGCAGTTCTTAGACCACCTCCTCCAGCCCCAGCCTCCTTCCTCCTCATGGTCAGCTTGCCAGGCATGCTGCTGGCTGTCAGCAAAGCTGTTAGTTCAATAGCTCTTTAAGCACAGGGACTAGACTGACCACACCAGTTGTGCATGTCCACAGCTGGATCTGGACTTTGGCAGAACAAACAGGCAGGGAAGAGGGACAGATTAACTACTTTCCTGCAAGGCCTCCAAGCAACGTGGTAGACTACCAACATGTACCCTTCTTCAAAACCCTGAACTGAGTGGGTCTGGGCTGCTGCCTGCCCTACCCCTGCATCTGCTGCCTGCGTCAGGCTGGCAGGTTCAGAAGGTTCATCAATTAAATAGGGTTTTAAAAGGGGCCACACAGTAAACCCATGCCTTACAAATACAGGAGTAAGTTGTTGTGGGGCTTTTAACCTTAAGTTTTGCCTTTCAACCAAGCTTCATAGAAATGTAGCAGAGTACTGCTAAAGTACATTCTACAGTACTTCTACATTTTGCAAAGCAGCATGGGAAACACTTTTCCTTCTTTTACTTCGTCCCCCAGCAACATATCTAAGCAAGTATTGTTTTACACCACTCCATGAATCTTACAGATTCAAATTTTTAATCTTTCAGTTAAGTTTATGATAATTCTTTCATTAGCTACTGATTTGTTGTTTCCCTCATTTCCCTTCAGAGGTATGACTGTTGTTTAAACTTTCATAAAGGCCATGATCATATCCTAGCTGAGGGAATATGAGAACAGTTCTGCACTTACTACCAAACGTAATAGCTACTGAGATCAACAGATCTGCACAGAGTAAGAAGCTTGCAAGATTAAATCCTCCAGCTTTAGAAATAAGAGAAAGGCAGAACGTGGACAGGCACGTATTTACCAAAACATATAAAAACCTCCTTATACAGCAGTATTTACCTCCTTACTGCAGGCGTCAACTAAACTGTGAAGATAAACTCAAGAGGTTGGATACGATCCTCCATGTTCTCAGAATTCGCTGCCTGGCTGTCAGGTATCTTTCTGGTTATTGTGCCCTGCTTCATTAGGATAGTTAGCAGGAAATCATAAAGTAGCCGCTAATTATTTTCTAAAGTAAACCTAGTATCACTTCTTGCAACCAAAATTTGCTGAGATACACACAATCAGAAGCGAGATAACTTCACCTCTGGGACAGAAAAATTAGCCAATCTCTGAGTGATATCTGTGATTCAGAGGAAGCAATTCATTTTTTAGATAATGCTATTTGCAGATAAAGGGGGAACTGCTTTTGGCAAAAAAGGACAAAGACTGCTTGTTCATGACCTTCCATAAAGATTCTGATCATGCCAAAGCCACTTCCCTTTACAGACAGGTGGGCTAACGCCTGGTAAACAGCGGGGGTGGAAACATTGTAGTCAGGCTGTATGAATAATGCCAGTGATTTCTCAGATAGTATCTCAGAAATTTAATGGCTACAGTGTGGCCCGGAAACGAGCCGTAATGAACAGTGTTGAATCATTTCATCTTTAAATACAGCAAGAACAAAGTCTAATAATTATCCACAGCAGCTTAAATTGAGAAAACCACAAATGGATTTGCCATTCAAAAGGTAGGGAAAAGGCTAAGAAAAGTAGCAGCCGAATGCTGAAAGAGTTAATTTAGGTCTCAGTATCAGACTCCTGCTTTCTAAGCACTGGCTCAGAGGTTTCTGATTCAAGTAGATGGCAGAAAAGCCAACATGCTTTTATCAGACACTAGTGTTTATAGAAGCAATACAAAACAGGATTTTGTTAAATGTATATATTACACCAGATCAAACTATAAATTGAAACATCTGTGTCCAAGTTAATCTCAGATACAGCAAGGAGATTACGTGAATTGTGTGTTTCCTTTTGTGACCTTTTTAGATGTGACTTTGTTTGAAAGGGGGAAGGGATAATTTTCTTAAGTTTTTATTCCTAAGCAACAATGCCGATAGTCCAATGTAACAGCAATATCTTTTAAAATCACCCAGCTGAATAGCAAAAAACCTTTAGTAATTTCCCAGTATTGTTATACAGGGAGCTCTAAAAAATAAACTACAGTCATACAAATAGAGGCATGTAGTTTTTAACATGCTACAAGCCATTCATGACATAAGCATTCAATTAAAACTGCTTTTATGAGCAATAATCACATTCTGAACGGCAAAAATGGATGGTTTGCAGATATAGCAATAATGCCTGCAAAATTAACTTTAAAAAACCAGGTAAACATAGTTCAGTCTCTATGCTACTTAAATAAAAGATTTTAAAAGTCTTTTGTTCCTGCCTCCAGGACACAAGGAACAGGAAGAAGAATTATGGATTTCTTATTATTGTTATTATTTTAAAAATATGGTAATTTTTTGCCTTTATACAGTCATATTATCATAAACCAATCTTAGATAACTGAAACAACTTCAATATACAAATTTCAGTTAAGGAAGTAATAGAACAGAACAGCTGTAGTTTCCAATAGTATAAATCAGGCTAACTGGCAACAGTATAGCAGTTTAAAGAAGTAAGACAGAAACTTTTAGCTTTATAGGTTGCTCCCCATTTACTTTTGAGCTGCGTCTTGTGATAAAATTTTGCAGTAGGCACCTCTCCTCTAGAAGCATATATTGTTTTAAGACCCACTCTTAAACCCATAGAAGCCACTTTTATTGCCGACACATTATCTATGAAACAGCCAACAAAGTTTGCAGGGAATACCTCTTCCCCCATTGTCCTCACTCTCCTTTAATCCCTTTAGTCTCTTTGTTTTGAATGCTACTTCTTTCTCAGCTCCTAACCCACTCCCTATCATGCAAACTCTCAGATTACCTATTGTAATTTGTCAGAAACAGAATGAAGTCAGGGCTGAAAAGGGTTCATGTAAAATAAAGCAGAAGATCAATGTTTTATGAGCTGGACTGCGAGGGGTGATATTTGGTATTTCAGAATAGAACTTTTCTGGACCACAATTTAAACATATTTTACCTCAAATATATACAATATATGTACAATATAGAATATAAAACAGAAATCCTCTGAAATTCAGCTGCTTAAGAAGATCATGAAGGGCCTTCTCCTCACCTGTTAAAAGGCATTTTCTAGTTTTTCATATCGTACACTGCATCAGCCATGGTGTCAAACCTGCCAGCAAAGCTACATTCATATTACTGTGACATGAAATACAGCTACTTGAGGCCACTGACTGTTAGCACTGCATACCATACTGCATAGCGTTGAATAAAATGGTGACTAATTTCATCCCTAACTTTACTTCACAAATTCTTCACCATTCAGAGCGCAACAGATACAGAAACAGTTTAATGCACAAAAAAGCATAAACAGTTCAAATGGAACTTTAATGCTGACTTGAACAAAGGGGGACAGAATTATATCCCATTTCCTTTCACTGATCTGCTCTTAACTTGTGTAGGATGGGTGATAGTCTGTATATAAGGGCTATTTGAAGGGATGCTTTGCTTCTCACACCTGAGGGAATGGAGCATTAGAATCTATATTCTCCAACAGATGACTTTTTAGCTTCTCAGATTTTGGGGGAAAATTTTTAAATTTCCAAATGCTTGGAAAATTTACTTGGAAAGAGTGGTAGGGGAGCTTACAAACTTCTGGCTGTAGTTTCTCATATTGATGATGTTTTTCATTAGAAAAATTAAAATTGATCAAAACCATACAGTTTTCACTGACAAAACTGGTTTCAGTCAAAACTTAAAAGCAGACTCTCTATCTGAATTAGATCAAACTTTACTCTTTCAAAATGACAGCCTGAAATCTATTGGTCTCAGTTCCTCCACCTCATAGCTAGTTACAAAGTCAATGAGTGCCTTGGTATGACTTATGTCAAATGAAGCTCCATATCAATAAATATTTGGAAAATCTTCCATTTTTTAGGAAAAGTTGTACTACTACTTAGGTTCACCCTCCCATTTTGCGTTGAAGAAAGTATCGCCTTCATATCACAGAAACATGGGGGTGGGGCAGGGAAAGTGTGATCATCCAAATTTAGTATACAAATCCACCACCAAAAATGATCCATTCAGAATCCTATACCAGCACTGAACTGAAAAGATTCTCGCAATATCTGAAAGACCAGCAGGGCAACAAAAATTCAGGGGAAACAAATAGCTCCATGATCCACTCCCTATTTGCAAAGAGACCTCTTACACAGTAGTTAATTATTGTGTAGTTTAACATATTCCCCTAAATGTGAATATAATATGAACTGGAACTGAACAAGAGCAAACTGAAAGACACATGAATAACAAAGTTTATCTCTCATGATCAGTTGGATTAAAAGGTTTTGACAGAAAGCCTTCCACCCTGAAGTCAGGGCTGCAAAGGCAATGATTTTACGGAAGGAGATCCATTGACATCAACACTGAACAACAACAAGCAATGTTCACTTCACAGGGGTATCACAGTAACACCTTATTTGAGACTGTCTTATGTCTACTAAAAACTAATTTTAACATTCTCGCTAATCACTTCCTGTACACCAAGCTTATCACAATAAGCTTTCTGAGTGGATTTAACAACACAATGTTTAATCCTATTTGATTATTTTTTCAGATTGTATTTTATTCATTCTGTATTTCAAAAACAGAACTATCACTTTATCTGGAGAAATCTTCTGGCATGGAAAGCAGTAGTTTCAAAGGCATTGGGTGGGTGGGGAAATCAGGTTTTTCAAAATCCATCCAAGGAGTGCCTTTCCTATCTTTTCAGATAAAGTAATAATAATCTCTTTAAAACATGAAGCCAAATTCTGACAGATGCTGTACAGCATACAGCCATGTGAACTTGCAGGTAGAACGGTGAGGACAGAGGGGTAATTTTACAACCCCTTTCTGACTCGTTGCCATAGTTTAGGCAGAAAAGACATGACAGGCCATGAGATCATGAGATCTGGCAGCATAATGTGCCAGGCACAGTGTTTCCATGACGAGTTTCTACATGATGGTGACAGAAGTATGACAGACCCACTCCAACCAGTTAAAAAGTGGATCAGATACCCTAGCGCTTGGTATGTAAAGTTTGCTGTAAAAACTGCATTGGCATTTAGAGAATCAGAACCATCTCCAAACAGCTGACTGTTGAGTTCAACTCCACAACTCATGATCATTTCTAACAGCCTAAGTAGTATCTAAATGAGATTTTGAAGTATATTTATGCGACTTTTCATCATCTTCTCTCTATAATGCAAAAGCCATGGGTTTCCATTGCTCTGGATCTACACCTGTACAGACTTCTTGCATGAAGCAGCATTCAGCACTATTTGGCCTAGAACTAATGGGGACAGAAGACACACAGAATTAGAGTTATAACCTGAAGTTTTCAAGAGTGTCAACTGGTGGAAGCTAAATGGTCACTCTGCAGAACTGAACAGTCCAGTTCTTTTCACCACTTTTCAATATATGTGAAAACAAACTTCTTTGACCTTAGCTCCCCAAGATACACCTAAAATAAGATAAACATGTCCAAAAGCAAATATATGAAATCATACATTATTCTTAAGCAACTAATCTCTTCCTCAACAGAAGATAAGTCAAAGAACAAAAAACATGTGGCAGATGTTAGCCACTTTGCTTAATGTTGTACTGGAAGGTTCTCGGTTAAGAAAAAAGGAGGTAGAAGATTCTGCACACAGTAGAAAAAAAATAAAATCCTGGCAGGATAGCACAGAGAACTGCAGCAAACAAAGTAAGGGCTGATACCAGCATTCTTCGAAGCTATTTCCGAATTGTGAAAAAAAAATTCTCAAATTTAAGAAATATTCATAGTGTATTTTTTTGTGACTGATGTGCTTTTCCTCTGAATTCAAGAAAAAGAAGATGGCTAATGGACTGCTAAAATGTTTCAGTTCCAAGTCTGTAGTCATCTATTCTGAGAACTATGTATTATAACTAATTTATCAGGATTTGCAGTTTTTACCTAGCAGCCTTGGGGCTTTAACAAAAGCTTATTATTTATGTGCACAAAGTTCAGACAGTAAAGTTGGAGCTTTTCTGAGGCCTGGGATTGCTTTTAAACTTTTTTTTTTCCTCATCTTATGTTCAACAGTGGTAGTCTATATCCATCAATCCATCTCTCCAAGGCAATTTGAAAAACTCAAAATGAGAATTAAGCAGTTTCTTGATTTGTCACAGAGTCCTTCCAAATACAAAGGAAAATCTTATGGAATATAAATTCATTGGAAATTATTAGAAGAATGAGGTTTTCTTTCCTTAAATAAATAATAAAGCACAAAGACAATAAAACTCCTGGGGATACCTCTGGTCCCCCCATTTGTCTTTAGTCCTGAAATAAAGGAAATGTCGATTCAACTTGACAGCATATCAGATGTTTCACAGTTATATGTCCTGTTGTTTTCTTACCCTGCACCTCACCTCTACTATTTCAGCACTGAAGAGTAAATACAGTCTTATGACATGTAGATGACCAGATGTTCTTCACTGACATAGCTGGAGCCTTCACCTGATTCACTTGGTCACTACCAGTCGACAGTGCTACTGAAACACAAGTCAAGCCCACAGGTGGCAAAACCACCTGTGGTCAGATCTACACCATGACAAAGAAATATGAAATGAAAATCTGTCCAGAACAAAGATGGAGCATGGTATGCTAATGAAGATTTAGGGCTTGAGAAAAAAGGTCAGTAACTGGCAAAAAAACCCCAAACTCAAACCCAAACAATTATTGAATAGTAGCTCCCTCTGCAGACATGCTTACTTCAAACAGTGCATCTTTATATTGTTTCATTTAGTCCCTTTGAAAGGGAAACCACAAAATGGCTGCCTTTGAGAATAAAAGCATCCACATGGCACGTTAGAATGAAACACTTATGAAGCTTTACTGTTGCTTCTTTTGCCAACAGCTTTCTTGTCAGGAAAAAAACAAATTTCAACTTTTTTCACTCAAAGCAGTTTTAGTCTCTAACAGGATTTGTAGCTGTATAATACAATTAACCTCAACAGGCTCAGAACACCCTGGGGTCCACAGTGGCTAAAAGCAGAAGAGATGGCACAATCAAACTACAAACATTTTCTAGAGCACAGCCGTGAAAGCACAGGCAATGCTGGCTGAAGAAGGAACAAAGCAAAGCATCAAGAACACCCAGTTCATTCCTTAGGTAGTATCTGTTGTGAGACAGAAAGCGTGAAAAGTGCGAAGGCTGTATTTGCCTGCACAATGCACGGGGGAACACAATAGCACATATTCGACCTATCCTCCCTCTATAGTAGGACAGTTTGCGTTTCCCTGCTGCCATAAATTGCTCCAACTCCAAGCTGTGTTTAAAAGGAGCTAGACTCCTGAAAGGAAAGAAGAACAAAGGAAAACAAAAATTCTCAGTCAAACCTTGATTTGAACTGTTTCTGGAATTTCAGAAAATGTAATCATTCCCCCTCCCCCTTCAAAATTAACGTGCATTTCCTGCTTCTAAATAAAACAAGAAAGAGAATTCCCAGAATACTATAAGAATAGTTGTTACAGTGCAATCAGAAGAAGAAAGGTCAGAAACTTTACAAGCAAGTATGTTATGAAATTTCCAGTATGGTTTTGCAAACTTTGTGAAGTCCAAATATTTTGGAAAATGATCCAAACTTTTAATGGTAATAAAGCAATAATACTTAACATTTACCCTTTGGGATTGAATAAGTACACTAGAGTATTCTAGAGAACATTAAGTAAGAAGAAACCTGATGATTCCCAGTCTTGATCTTGAGTATGAATCAGATAAAATGAAATTTTACCGGGTATTTTTTAAGGGGCATTTCTGGGTTTCTTCATATGAATCTATAGATAAACAGTTTAGAGATTACTTGGCAGAGTATGGATTATTTTGCATGTGCCCAGTTTTGTGATCCGATTTTAGTTGAATACTGTTTGTGTGTATTGCTTTGCAGACTTACATCATCTCAGCATTTTTCAACTTTTGCATATCTACATAGTCAACCTACACTGCACACAAGAATGGAAGAAACAACCATCCAGAAAAGCTCCAGTCTTTCATGCAC
This sequence comes from Buteo buteo, assembly GCF_964188355.1. Lineage (NCBI taxonomy): Eukaryota > Metazoa > Chordata > Aves > Accipitriformes > Accipitridae > Buteo > Buteo buteo. The sequence goes on along the minus strand of NC_134172.1, from coordinate 50,123,618 downwards.
ACACTTAATGTCTGCATCCTGTACAATGATCTATGCGTGCTTTCTCTCAGCCCTGGCTCCGTATTATGAAAGCAACTCCCGTGATTGTTCTAATCCCAGTATCAGGACTGGGTTGTTGGAAATTAGTCTATGACCCAACCACCTGCACTACATGCAGTCAGAAAACCCACACACTCTTCTTTGCTGCCTTCAAAGCCCTGCAGGAAGGTGGAGAACTCACTACCATCTTAGAGGCACTCCATGTTTTCCACAATATAGTGACTTTTTACCTTGTTAGATTGCTTTGACAAAGAGGCACAAACCTCTGTGGCTTACTGGGGCTTGCACAGTTTGAAAGAGCCATATGACATGCAGATCAAACATTGAGCAGGCAGAGGCAAAACAACAGGTTACCATGGTGGAAGAAGAGAGGAGAATTACATGGTATTCATACGAGGCAGGGGGGGAAGAAAACATGTTTCATTACAAGTATGTTGTTCAGATTAGCCAAACTCTACCTTCTTCATTCAACCAATTCCTTGTTGGACATTGCCTCATAAAATAAAGCACTCCTCCTTTATATTTCTCTATTTATGATACAAATGAGGATAGCTGGAGCTTTGGAGGAAAGAAAAAAAAAAAAGAAAAGAAAAAAAAGGAAAGAAATCTTAACCAAAATGTGACCTTAGCAGATGTAATCCAATCTGATTTCCACTACATTAGCCTACGGATGCTTATGCAACTGCATAGCACAGCAACTGAGAGACAAAACAATGGAAGTTTTAAAGCTTTATTTATTGCTCGTTCTCAAAACATTCAATCGCCATCATGCTTCAACTGCCAAATCTAAATTAGAGAGTTTTTAAAAAAAAGAAAAAAGTACTCTTCAGGGGAACATTAGAGCTCTATAGAGAGGTGTGAGCTCAAGGAGATGGAGCATCTGGCTAGAGACCAACTTGCCTATAAGTCCAGACCAAGTGGACCCATATGGATAGCTTTTAGAAAATCTTAAGTGGTAACAAGCAGAAAAATTCCCTCCCTTCCATGTTCAGCCTCCTTTTTTGGCATTAGTAATTAAAATGTACTTACTGCCTTTAGCAGATTACAGAAACTTCCATCACAATCTAAACAATTTTCATATAATCTAATCACTTCCTTATTTATTCAAGTTTACCCACAATTTTCCTCCTCTTTCAGCTGGATTACTATGTAATATTACAAAGGATAACAAAAGCTGTTTTGCTACCAATTAAGTGCACCAGAGGAGTATATTAATCTCTTCTTTCAAAAGCACAAGGAAAATGCATCAACTCTCACCCTAAAGGTTTAAGGCATATTAGAATTAGCAAAGTAAAAGGTCAAAAAGATTACCACTGAAGTTTTCTTACATCCGACATCTACAGACTGCCACAAGTATTTCATTACTTACACTTTTGCTAACCTACTAACTGTATACAATATTTGGCAACTAAGTTATAAATCTATGTGAGCAACCACTAATACATTTAAACTCATCTCTCGCATAAATTTGGCACTAGCCACACATTTATAATTTGCACAGCTGTTATTTCCTTTTATTTTCTTACTCATTATGCAACTGTGCACTGCTTCCTTCCTTTGGTATTACCCAACTAGTGAACACATGCAGGACATTACTCAAACTGTTAATACCAATATCTCATAGAGTACCCTGCAGAAGTCAGGATTTATCAATATTTCCATTGTAGGGGAAATTGCTCATTTACTTTGGTTGTAAATTTTCTTTTTTCTCACCAAAACTTAGCAGAGGAAATAAATTTGGGAACTAAATTCTGTAGGTTCATTACCTGCTCTCTGATCTATCCTGCTTTTGCATAAGATTAAAAGTAATAATTTTCATAGTTCTTAAAAACCTGTGTGCGCTTCATGAAAATGAAAAAAGTAATAAAGAGAACGAGACAGTTATTCCCTAAAAAAAAATAATAAAAAAAATTCCTCCAACCAAACCCCTCTCCAGTGAATTTAAGAGGCCTTCACATCAAGAAATTTGTATCTTTTTTCTTCTCTGCCACGAATTTTATATATAATAAGTGTTATGTATACACACTAATAAATATATAAGTATAAATTCTAAAAAAATAACTGAGTTATGAAGTACTGTACCTATTTTACAATGGGAAAACTGTATTTTACAGTTGTTCATATCTTCATAAGGAATAATATTGTTCTGTTCCAATTGCTCATGAATGGTAGTTAACACATGGAAAAATTACAGTGAAGACTAAGAAGCTTGTACCAATCGTACCATGTTAATGATATGAGCTAACGCTAGAATCATGCCTACCATTTATCTTACATTTCTTCCCACCTCAAAGCATAAAAAACTATAAACTGCCACATCTCCAATCAGCATCTCAACATAAATTAACGTTATTATGTTCTTTCTTATGTTAACTAACACACCTTTTTACCTTTTGGGGTGCATTGTTAAGTGATTTTCCTAATGTACATCACCCTCGGAACCAAATCAGAACCCACAATATTCCCAGACAGATTTATGCTTAATCCATCAGATACCGCAGTCCCCTAAATAGCATACAGTAATAATCTGTCTGTATTGCTAAGCTGGAAAACAAATACAGCAATCAAACCCCTGAAGAAAGAAAAAAAAATGTGATAGCCTGGAGAAGAAAAGGGAGCAGGATGCAAACCCAGTGGAAGCTAGACTATGATTCAGAACGAGGTACATTCTCCTTTCCTCCCCCTAAAAGAGTGTTACTGATAAAAACATTGCACAGACAGGCATATGTATTAAGATAAGCCCCAGTTATCATTTATGCACTTAAAACTATTTAACTATGCAGGCAAAAGGAAAGAAACAAAAATAGAACAACTAGGGCAACCCCCATGGCACATCCTGGTCACAATGGATGAACAATGAACTGAGTATTTCCAGCTGGACAGGAGTGTCATCTCAGCACTATGTGATGTATTAGCCAAAAGCCAAGCACAGGTTTCTCGTTTCAGTCCAGCATTAGACAGTCAAGTCAACTCTTTGAGAAACTGGTTTTCATAGGAAAGCAGATTTGAAAGTCTCAAGTTAAATACAGTAAAAAAATAAAATAAAATGTAAAAAAAGTTAAAAAATCAGTCACTGCCTGACAGAGTTGTCATAACACGTTCTCTCTCTTCATTTCCTTCATGACATGAACTGAGAACACAGAATTCTCTGCTGAATAGTTTTGATTCACTTGCACACTGCTCACACTTTCTTTATTCAACAGAAAGGTATACTATAAAGTTGAGTGAGGCTTGGGTATTTTTATTCCCCAATCACTGTTTCTGCCAGTTTTTTCATACTCTCTCATTTTGCTTAAAGCATCAGATGCAAGAAAACTTAAATGGTAAAACCCAAATTGAAACCACTATGTTTTATTACATGAACAATCAAAATCAATGATACTTGGCAAAATTTCCGCTCACAGCAGTTAGACCTTGCTGGTTTAAAAACTGACCAGTGTGTAGACAAAAACTCAAACCAAACCAAAACCCCAATAAACAAAATTTTGAAGTATCCTGTACCTTCCCAGAATCCTAGAAGTGCAAAAAAATACAAGCAATATTCTCCTGTAACACAGGAGATCCCATTTCTTCTCCTGACAACCACACGCCTGATGTAAAGCCAACCCAGTGTCCCAGTGCTTCCCTTTCCTGATAAGTTACATGGGGATACTGACACTTACCTCTTCAGCAAAGAGCTTTGAGAGGTACAGATAAAAAGTTCTAGGGAACAGATAAGTGATATTATACAGATCATTATTTCATTTTAAAGTATATGTTTATATCAAACATAGGTGTCAAAACAGTAAAGTGGGAAACCATGAACAAACATTTGGTAACAGAGAAAAAAGTAGTACATTACATACTTTCAACTTTGTCTTTAAAATTTTCTACACCAACCGCTCATATTTTTGGTTACTTAGCAATACCGTATGGCTTCTAGGAATGACTTCATACTAGAAGTTTTGGAAATTTGGGGTCTGACTTCACAACCATGACCAAGAAAAAGGTGTTCTTAAATTTAAGATTGACACAATTGCAGTACGAAGTAATTTTTCTTCCCTTTTGTGACATTCCTTTGTGTATACCATTCTAGATACAAAGTCACAGATAGATCTTATGACTGCTTTTTGAAAAACAATGGCCTTCCTAAGTTCTCTGTGTTGGGTTATACTAATTGCATAGCCAGGCCTTGGAGGGGTGGGGGGAAGACTGCACACTAACATACTGAAATCTTTTTAACTGGTGATGAGTTATTGCACATCAGATGCTTCTCAATTAGTCTCCTTACGTGCTCTTGGCCATGGTAAATGTGATGCAAACTTGCTAACTTTTGTGTCAGTGAGTAAGGTACACTATTGCCTCACTCAAAAAAGAAAACCTCAGCACATGGGTAGAACAGAACACAATGTGTCAGCCCTCAGAGGGGAAAGCCAGATGCTGGGTACAATCCACCCATTCCGTTCTCACCAACAACTGGGACTCCTGAAGTTCCCATGTAGTAAATGTTATCCAATGGCACTGATCAACACCAAAGACTTCCCTCCTATTTTGATGCTCTTTAATAAGTGTAATCTGAATAGCAACTAGGCAAAGTAAATTGAAATATTGGTTATTGTCTGCACATCAAAAGCAGAAAAATGAAATATGGAGGAAACTGCATCTTTTGGGGACTGTGGGTAAAATGTGTCCTACTACAAGAGTAATAAATTTTATTATAAGCATTTCCCTCATTTTTCATTTTTTCTTACCAATTGCAAGGGTCTTAAGGGCAACATGTTGCCCACAGGCCTTAGACTGGGAAGCACTTGCCCTAAAGCATCTTTTCTCTGAATGTGTCTCTCTTAATCTGCAACAATATGGTCTGATTTGAGAAACAGAACATTGCCAGCTTCTATTGATTTCAGCAGAGACTGAGAATGCATTTTCCTTAAAGTTTTCTCAAACTAACTTTATTAGTTCGTCTAATAAAACTATTGCCTTTCCCTATAAATCTCATCTCTGAAAATCAGATGCTCAGCCTCTTTCAGATGCCTTTGAACTAACTTAACTCATAGTGGATATTTAGATGAAGTCTGCAAAACATTTGGCCCTTCCACAGGCTACCTACAATCTGAATTTCCTAAACTTTACAGACAAATCTATACAAGGAGGTATTTCTACCATGCATCTAGGACTAATAACAGTTCACATCTCCTCCTGTATACCTTAACTTCTTGTTAATCCTCTTTGCATTTTGCCCAGAGACAGGTAACTGTAACCTAGGTCTGATACTCTCAAATGAGACAGTAGGGGCAATGTGCAGCCATGAAGGAGAACATGTATGGCTTCCAGATTAAATCTTACTCCTTCTGGAAAGACGAAGCTATAGCTGTTTTAAAAAAATCATTCAGGGTTCATTAGCACACTGTATATTCTCACACTAAACAGTAAAGGGAAAATTAATTTTCTGCTATAGCACAGCTAAAGTTCTAATAACAACAGGCAAGTAGAAGAATCTACTTTTGTATATATATATACACACACATATATAAACAAACTTTACATACACACACACATATATATATACGTACACATACATATATAAAATGTAAGTAGTGGTAAATGCTATTCCCAGGATGAACACAGGAAAAAAAATGAAATAAAAGAAGTACCCAGCTTCACCACAAAGATGCCTTTCTATGGCTTTCACATTACCTAGATCCACCTGTCAGAGCAGACACTGCAATAGGTCATGTAACTGATACATCAAAAATTATGGCTCTGATTCAGAAAAGATTTAGTTCATCCCTGTCCAGTTAAGCATTTAAGTATTTTAAGTACATGCTGAAAGTCCTGTCGAAGTTATGGACACGCCCAAGCAGTTTTCTTGAACAGGAAATGTTGACTTGAGTGAAGCTTATACGAACACATTTATTTTTGTGAATTAATGTCCTCCCTCATCTGAAAACAAGATCATGAATAACACACAAGACTGAGGATCAGTGATGACAATACAGCAAGTGTGAGAGGAAGAGGGAGAGATTTATCTTGACAATCTGCAGGAAAACCTGCATAACTCTAACCAGTGCCAAAAGTGCCAGATGCAAGACTTTACAGAAATGCAATATAAACTGGAGAATCTTAAGGTAGCAACGACTTCAGCCTCCAAAACGTGACACAGGGAATGCATGTCCACAGTGAACCTTGCAGTGCAGCTGCAGGACAGCTAAACATATCCTATTTTTAAACTAGGTCAAGCAATGATGGTACCTGGCCAGGGTGTATGGTGGCTCTATGATTTGTTAGATGAAAGGTAGGAACTGATGTGCATTACAATTGCTTCCTCAAGCTGAAACACAAATAGTAAAGAGTGGGTATATACTGAGTCCCCAGCTGTGGGACTATATTATATATGCCACCTATGTAAGGATGTGTCATCAGAGCAACACCTTTCACATCTAATTTACACTACACTGCAGGAATGAAGCTTCATGAGGAACAAGTTCAAATTGAAAAAAATGTTTGAGTTACCCTTCAGGAGAAATATAGTACTTGTGAGGGAAAGGAAAAGGCCACACCAAAACAAGGCTCTTTACATGGCTTGGAGTCTGTGACACAAAACTCCATTTGGGGAGGAGAGTCACAACATAAGCAGTGGTCCCTAAAAAATTTTAATATTACAGCCTTGGACCTGCCCATTCCAAAGATGCCAGACTCAGCATGCCATTAAGTCTGAAGCAGAAAGCTCGCAAGAGAGGAGATGACGACAAAAATTCACACTGGTACCTGGAAAATTGATGTCTTCCTGGAAACCATAATTTAATTTGAATTAATATACATTTCTACCAAAAAAAAAGGGGGGGGGGGGAATGTTAAATGAAAAAAAAAAGGTCTGGCTCCTATCTGTTTTTTTCCAATCACAGAAAAAACAGTGTATGAGAATAATAAACCAAACTACAAGTAAATCCAGTTTATGGATTTACGTATAGTCAAAAATGAAGCAGCTTCAGTGCTTGTAAAAGAAAGGAAAATTCCTTTCTTCAACAACTTCCAAAATTCTGTGAATTAAATTTTAGCATTCATCAGTGTGAATTCTTTTCTTGCAAATATACTACTGGTTCCTGGTTAGCAACTAGTGAGATCATATATAGTGGTCTATATACATTAAAAGACAAAGAAATGCCCAAGAGTGATTAAAGATGTAACAATACAGACATTACCAAGCCTAGAAGACAATGAAGGAGCCCTGTGTCCTTTCACAGGCATTTTGTTATACCAATCTATATGCATATCTGTAGGTTAGATTCTGCTCATGGCAGCATCAGAAAAACAGGAATATTTTCCAATAGTCAGCTTTGAATGGGCTACCTCAGAAACAAATTCATATGAAAAAGTTGAGCAAGAATCCTTCTCTAGAAAAGCTGCAGTTTACATTCTGCTTCACACTTGGCCTACATAAAATGTGCTCAAGGCAGAACCAAGCACTGCTTTCTCCCCTGGTTTTTATCTTGTGAATGCTACAGCATCAAGTATGACAAAGTTAGCTAAAACCAGAGAAAGTGGAAATAATACCCAGGCCTCTGCTCCAATGCCCAGCAGGAACCTAACAACGAGGAACACAGAACAGGGCTCTGCTTTGCTGCTCTGCCACCAGAAGGCCCTATACACAGCAGCGGGAAGGCTGCCAGAAGGCAAGGGAGAAACCAGACTGAATTTCTTCCGGCCAATATACCCTCTTACACCAATTCTTCTAAGAGGGTAGAGGGTAAGGAACCAACAGAAAGTCCCTCAGTGCCCTCCTGATTCAGTGGGATAAAAAAGCTCCTGCAAAGTAGGGCAGTTCTCTCTACTTCCATTCTTCAATGCCATGCTCTATATGACCAGTCCACCTAAGGCTGGTCTCTGATTCTGTATACTGACTGGCACAGCATGTTGCAAGTGGTGGGGGCTGCAATTCTGCCATTATGAGCTCTATTCTGAGAAAGAGCTACATTAAAATCCCAACACCTCTACAAGCAATTTTACTGTAGCTCCTCTATGCCAATTACATAATGCAAATGTAAGTTTTGAACTTTGCTGGCTGGGGGGAAAAAGAAAAAATTTGAAAACAGCAGCATTTTCCAATTCTTCTACCAACCAACTTGCTCTCTGAGCCTGGCTGTGTTACAGCAGTCATCATGTTACACTCACTGGGAGTATGCCTAAGCATACACATGTACATGCATGTTTGAATGCATACACACACACTAAAGTTATAATACATGTGTAAATTTCATTCTGTATTTACTCATTTGCTGTAAGCACCATTCCTAATGGAAAATAGACCATGTCTCCTTTTTAAGGGAGTGATTAGGACCACATGTTTCACTGACTTATGTTGAGGACCTTGCCGATATTTTCGAAACCAAATTACTAACAGCATACTAAACTTATTTCCCTGGTGGAAACCACTGGCTACTAACTTAGTGAATATGAATACATTTGTCCCTAAACATGCAAGTAATCATCATATAAAGCCAGAGGCCTAAAATGAGTAGGTATGGGGCAGATGAGAGCAAGGTTCATAAGCAATAGTAACATATTCTATAACGGAATGACTTTGTTTATCTGAGAAACCCAGTATTACATCACTTTTCCTAAAGAGAATATAAACAGCGCATTTTTGAAGAAACAGTTACTTAATGTGCAACTTGTCACCACTATCAGCTTTAACATAATAAAATACATGTGGAAAATCCCTTGAAGCAAACCTTCTGCAAAGCAGATTCTTCTCTAGTCTAGGTCAGAGGGTGTGTATGTCTATGAAGGAAATGCTATCTCTCTCTCTTTCACACACCCACTCACTGTAGGTCATACAGCAGAGCTTACTGCTGTGATGTGTCTGCTGTATGCGTGGCATCAGCTCCTTGAGGTAAAGAAATTACCATTGTTTCTTGGGGAGCATCTGTGCCTTGTAAAGAAAACCAACAAATCACACTTCAACATATTAAATAGCAGCACTCATTGAAATTTCAACCAAGGATCTCTAAAGTACTTTGCAGACAATGAATAAAGCATGTTTTAGCAAGGTAAATATTACTCTCCATATTTTGTAAATATGAAAACCACAGCACTGCCTAGCTGAACAACTTAACCAAAGTCACTCCGAAAAAACGTGAAAGTGACAAGCATTACAATCAAGCTCCAGACTCTCTAATTTTGGAACCACCAGAGTTCAACCATTAAGTTTGAATGAAAGTTTGCGCAACCTGACCTGGCTGGGTACAAAGCATCTCTGGACAGTAGATAAGCCCCTCATTTCTCTTCAACTCAATGAGCAATATTGGTACTAATATGTCAGGGGCAGGCAAGCGAGGGCAGTTTGCCCCAAACTCTGTTTTAAGAGGTTAAAGGAAATTTTCCAGTAAATGGATCTTAGCACGCCCTGTGCTTTGCACTAGGCTCCTAGGCAATTGCTGTGTAGGACCCTGGAGACCACTCTTGCACTAACCGCACTTTCTATAACTAAGCAAACTTCAGCCTAGCCTGATGAACATTTCTAGCACAGCTCTGTCAAGAAGATTTTGACAACACAACTTTTATACTATGGCTATGAGCAAAGGTTAATAAATTTTTCAAATTCTAAGAAGCAGAAATAGTAAATATTAAAGAGAAGGCAACCCTTACACCCTTATTTCTCTTAACTTCATAGCCTTAAACTCAGACCGCTGAATTGAGAATACCATCTTTAAGCCATTCCACTATTTTATCCCTTATGGTATCATAAATCTTGAAACTGTTCAAATTATTCTGTGCTACTCTAATTGTTCTCAAAGTTTACGTCAGAATTAGAATAACCTGTTTCATTTCCTTAATCAAAGAAAAAAAAATATATAGCTGAATAACATTAAGAGCAATAGAGAAAACAGATGAAGAGGTATACAAATATGTAAATTTGCCATTTACATATGGCAAATAAGTAATTTAATGCCATTACAGAACTATTTTTGCAGTCTGAGTTGACATTTCTTTCCATCACACAGTAGAATATCTCCCAAAACTGCTGGCAAAAGAGAGTTATAGGTGAGCAGCAGCAATGGGTTAATAAAAGATGGTATGCTATTAGATAAACCTTTTACAGGTTTGCATCTGAAAGTCATAACATAACCTTTTATTTCATGTGTCACTGTGACAGAAGGTTTTCAAGGCAGAGTTCTTGAAACTGCAAGATGTTAAACAGATGTACTGTACAGCCTTCCAGATTTAAATCATGAGAACTGCATTTGCAGCCTGTGTGTTGTATCCCCACTTTTTTCCCTTATCAGGTTTGGTTGCTTTAAATAAAACCGTCTGGTTTATGCACCTTTTTTTTCTTTTTCTTTATACAATGGACCCTAAAAATCACTTCTTCCCCCCTTTCTTTTTTTTCTTCAGACTAGAAAAGGTTATTCAAAAATGTGTCTTTTAGGCAGGGAAATCTCTCTTTCTCCTTATTCTGCAGGTGCTGGCAACCCGATCCAATTTGTTACTGTAAAAAAGTCATCCACTGTAGAAACAGGCAGGAATGATAGCAGTAAAAACAAATAAATAAAACCAGACGTGCTGAAATTTCAGCTTGAACATGCCTCTAAACTACCAAAATATTGATAATCCCCTACCTTTTCAGTTTCAGCTGTTGCTTGCGCTCTGACAAACCTCCATTAAGAAATGTTTGCACAGTCATACAATTTAGCTTGCATGCCTAGTCAGATGCCACCACTTGTACCTTTGAAACAATTAATGCAATCATACTTTAAATACCTAGTTAGAGTAATTCAGATCATCAGGGACCTCTGGTAGTCTTCTGGTCCAAATCCCTTGTAAAGCAGGGCCAACTGTAAAGTCAGATGAGGCTGTTCAAGATCTTATTCAGTCAAGTATTGACTGTCTCTAAGGATGAAGATTTCACAGCATCTCTGATCCAAAGGCTAACTAACTCCACTGCAAAGTTTTTCTTCCTTGTATCTAATCAGAACTTCCCTTGCTGCAACTTGTGTCCATTGTCTCTTATCCTGTCAACATGCACTGCTGGTGCTACAATTTTACTAATTTACTGTAACACGTAATTAGTATTTCTCACAAGGGCACACTGCTGACTCATGTTCAACTTGATGTCCATGAAGATCTTTGGGTCTTTATCTGTGAAGCTGCTTTCTATCCAGTCAATCCCTAACCTGTACTGCTGCACGAGGCTATTCTGTCTCAGGTGCAGGACTCCAAATTTGCTTTTCTTGGACTTGAGGATGTTCCTGCTAGCTCATTTGTCCAACCTCTGAAGGTCCCTTAGAATGGCAGTCCTACCCTCCAACATATCAGCTACTCTCCCCAACTTGGTGTCACTTGCAAACTTGCTGACGTTCACTCAGTCCCACTGTCCAAGTCATTAATGAGGAGTTTAAACAGCATTGGCCCCAGTATGGACCCCAGGGAAACAGACTGTATCATATATACCACTGGGTAGACAAAGGCTGAACTCACAAACCGTGTTGTATGTTCCATGCAACACTGCATGAAATAAATGGAGTTTCCAATTAATAAAAATATGCAAATTCACTGAATTGGACAAATAATTTTGTGGTAGTTAGCATAGTATAACAGCTAGAATTTACACTATATCATAATGGCATTTATGCTTTTTTGCACTGATGCGTATTTTTTAATTAACATTGCTGCTATTGTTCCTAGGTATTCAGTGCTAGAGAGAAATGTGGCATGTAAACGAATGGAGGAAGCACACTCCCTGATGCAAAGAATTTTAAAAAAATCTCAATAAAATACACTAGAAAAAAAAGACAGCATCTATTAAAATCGCAATTACTCGCCTGCCCAGGAAAAAAAAAAAAAAAAAGCCTAAAGAATTTGCACGGCAAAAAGCAGGAATAAAACAGACAGTATTTCCAGCAGAGGGAAGGAAAGACTAGGCATATATGGATGAACACCATAACAAACAATTCTGAAAAAAATGCAAAACAGCAACACCACCTAGCTTTTCATCCATGAAGAACACAGACAACGCATTTGAAGCAGGCAGCTACAACAGAAACAGAAATATGAAAAGAAAACCCTTTATGAGAGGAAGAATATATGAAATCCAATAATGAAATTGAAACTATTAAGTGTTGTAAAGTGTACACTAGTACAAAATAAAAAAAGCATGAGTAATCACACTGCTGTGAATGTAACATTGCACGAGAAGCACGCTGTTGATGGATTGGGGTCAGAAATGCTCAGCACCTTTCAGATTCAAGTCCCTGAAGCCATTTGAGTTTAGGAAAAGTCCAAAGGAAGTGCAAGCAGGTGGAGATCCCATCTTGCTCTGAAAAAAAGCATATATAAATTGTTTCTATTGTAGCTATCTCTGTCTTGGCGTTTACCTACTTAGAAACAAGAAAACATATTCCAAAGCCCTGCCATGCTAAACTGCTCATAAAGCACTCCTCGCAGAAATTTCTGTTTCTCAGGTGCTTGGAAGCAAGGAAATGCACAAAACAGTCAACTCTTGCCACTGTATGCAAAGCCTTGAAGTTAGCCACACTGCTGAAGCTTTAAATCGTCGACTTACTCAAGACAACCAACTTCACCCAATGTATGAAGAACCTTCTGCCTAAAACTGAATGTAAATGAAATAATAGTTTCCGTATTCTGCCTTCTGCTGTTACTCATCATTAGACCTCTCTTGATAGAGAAGTATAAACAGTATAAAACAGCACCAGTTTAAAAAATAGAGAAGCATTTTTAAACCTGTAATATTTAACTGAGTTCAAGTCAAAAAAAACCCAAAACCAAAGCAACTGTTTCAAAAGCATGTATTACTTCTGCAATACAGAAAGATGGATTATGAAGTCAGGCTTTCCATCTGAAAGTCGAATTTTCATTAAAAATTTTTGTTTTAAAAGTAATATTTTACCAAAAAACTAGAGCTGTGGCATAAATCCTCCAAAGATTATGGAAAGTCAGAAAGCTCATTAATATATTTGGAGCAATAAATGAGCAAGATTTCATTAAATAGATGAACGTTATATTTGCTATGAAGTTACTTTTAAAGTTTTTCTAAACACCAGAGCTATGTGAAAAATTGCTAGCCAATCTCGTATCAAAAATTAGACCAATTAGATTTAGAGGTCCAGGGAGGAGGGGGGCAGGGAGGGATTCTCCTCAGTATGAAGAATAAGGAAAGATCTTTGGACTGCACGAGATGTTCTAACTGAACCAAAGACACCCATTTATATATCCCTGCTGTGAACTGCTTCCAGACTCCCTCCATTGACCCTCTCCCTGCTCAGCTTGTCCAAAGTAGCTGGTAGGTATCTTGCAGTTTTCAGCTGTTTGGTAGGCAGCTCATTAGATCAGAAAAATGAATTAATTTAACCTCAGTACTAATATCATTCCTCTTTATGGAAAAAAGTCCCATCTTAATATTATCATAATCATAATAGAGTATCATTATAATATTTATGCCAGTGATCATCCTTCCAAGCGGAGGGAAACATTTCTTCAGACCTCTCTTACGATCCAGGATACAGTGTATTTAAAGAAAATGCTTCATCATCTCCTTACTATTTTGTTCACATCTAAGCTTTTGACAATATTTAAAACTAGTTAGTGAATTTGATACAAATTACAAATAGTTTTATCTGTTCCAGAACCACAATTCCAGTGAACAATTCACCAAAACAGTATTAGCCCAATTCTATTTAGCGTAATTGTCATATAAAAAACCAAAAGCCTAAGACAAAGAATATGAATGAAAAAAACAACATGCTTTTAAGCTATATTTTCCTATCAGGAGAGAAAGTCAGGCCCATACATTAGTGTTTTTCAAGGAAGCAGTGAAGAAATGTTTCTCTCTTGAATACTTCTTTGCTAGGAAGGGTACACGTCAGTACGAGGCTACACACATTAGGAAAAATCCTTTGCTTTGGTAACAGAAAACATTGTTAGGTCAGCAAAAATACTTAGTATTTTACTTTTCTGAGAACAGCTGCAATGACTCCAGTACAAGGGAGTAAGTGGGAGAGGGGAGAACTTCACCGTTTAACTGAATCAACTAAAACACACAGTCACTAAACAGAAAACATGACAGCCATTATCAACTACAGCAATCTCCCTATGCATACTTTTATTACTTTCTGTAACTTCTTTAGATATTTTGAACAAATGCTAAAATTAGAAATAAAACAGGAATTTGGGACATAGTATCTTTGAGGAGATTATAACTTACTTTGTTTAGCATAAATAAAAAGATGGAGGTTTTCTAAGCAAGAACAAATTTCAAATTATCTTTCACCCTCCATCATTATTTCAAATATCAAGCTGCAATGTATTTTACGTGCAATTTTAGACTCTTTCAGAACTTCAGGCAAATGTGATATTTTACTAAGTAATCAAACAGAGCAGCAGGCAAGATTCCTCTTCAACAAGACTATGTTCTCTTATTCTATTTTTCGTCAAATAATTCCTAATTACACTTTATAGATATAAATTTCAAGCCTGTAATTGCTATGTATAGATTTTCATACTTTGGTATAACATTTATTTCTTCCCATTTAATTACATAACATGTACAAATGCAGTAAAAAAGTTCCTGACAAAAATCCTGAAAAAATACTTTATTTTAAAAACATAAAATCTATTTATGAATCCTTAGTTACTTCTGTTGTCACCTGCTGAGCAGTCAAGAATGAGTAATTAGCACTAAACTCTCTGTACGCCCTCCAAAAAAATAGTGGCCTCTATAAATGAATTGGTGATCTAATCTTAAATACTCATGTTGAAATTTATTTCTACCCCCCCAAAGGCTGGCCTACCTACCGGCAGTTTCATCAGAAAAAAGCAAGCAGCGAATTAACAAACCAGTGGCTATCTGTAGAGCAGTTGCTTTTTCTGTAATATACCTTGAAGTCTTTTTAACATCCACATTGCTTGGATTCTGATATTTTATATTCATTTTTAATTAAGGGCATAGCTAAATACAAACCCTATTCATAGCTAAGCAAATACTTAATTTCAGTCGCACCTATCACCCTACTGACTTCTGAGATTATTCAGATGGTCAGTGAGACAGCTACTTCAACTAAGATTGCAGCACTGTTTTTTGATCCTTTGATTTGACACAGGTCAAACTGATGCAAAGGCAAGAATCTCCAAGAAAATACACCTACAGTGAGTGCATCTGCCTTTCCTTTTGAAGCAGCTGAAGGTTTCTATCTACAGAATTTGGTATGTTCAAATCAAAAATTCACTTAAAACAGCCAAGAAGGTTGAAAGCTTTGTATTGTGAAATGACAGTAACACTTCTTTCTACACCCTTTCCTAGATGACTTGTAAAGATATAAACTATCTCCACATGCTTTTCTTTCATGTTTATTTTTCCATCACTCATCTAAAAAGAGAAGTAAGATGTACACAGTGAGAGTGAATGTGTTTGCATTTTGCTCTAAAATAGGAAAAATGCATGGATTGAAGAGTCTTCTGCAATAGCAAATACATCACAAGGAACCTATAATTTGCTGTGATTTTTATAAACCTGCTTGTAATATAGGATAGAGTTAGATATTTACCTGATTAGCAATTGCACTGTTCTTGCTATGCCTTTAATTTCAATTAGCATAGCTGTTTAGCCAAGTAACGTTTTAGTTTTTTAGATTTTGAAAGGATGTATTCAGAGGATAAAGACATGAAAGTGTGTCATTTAAATTTCCAAATATTTTGAAATTTCACTGTGGAGACACTGAATGTCATCTTCCTTTAATAACACATATCTATAACTGACACTAGTTGTAGCAGCGTATTTACTGGAGTTAGAGCTTATGACAGAAAAAAGGCAATAAAACAAAAATCAGTCTATATTAAGGACATATCTTCTGCATTTCAAAACACGTGACTTACAAAAGCCTCAAGTATACATTCCTATTCATATTCTTACACCCTAAGAATAGGATTGTAACACTGAAAAATCCAATGAGTTCTTACAATCAATAGGGCTCACCACGCCAAGTATCTCTCTTTTCAAATATACGAGTTTAGGGTGAAGAATAAGGAATACCAGAATACTGCATCAATATAACTTAAGTTCCCACTAGACTATACCATGCAATAGGATAAATTGTGTATAAATACTGATACTGCATCCAGAAAATACACATTGTATGGACAGTAAAACACAAATTCCAGGTTTAATGTTAGATTCACAAGGGAAATGTTAAAGAATCAATAGTTTGAAAAATACATAAAGATGAAAAGCAATGCCATGAAAGCAGAAAGTAGTAGGAATAAAGCATCTGCATGCTGCACACTGTTACCACTTTTCAGTATCGAGGTACACGTAAGAAATAAAAATGGAAAGTGTAATTTGCTACTGCAGTTCTCAACAAGAACAAATAACATATCCAAAAACAGCTCAAGAAAGTCATTGAAAGATGGCTGATTCCTACATAAGACACATACATTAAAGGTCAGATAGAAAACCTATATGGGAAACTGTGGGATGTAACAGGGATTCCTTTATCAAGACCATGATCTTGATGAATTTGGTACAAACTACCAAACAAGAAGTCAGGTTTATCTGCCAACAGTATCAATAGAAATGAATATAATGATAATAATATGATAACATCTTGATAATTTCAGAGCCTGAAAGATGCCATCTCCCTTCTGAAAATAATGATGCCAGTCTACAACTTCCTTATACCCTGTACATGGTAGCCCCAAAATCTAAAGGAGCATCATGACAGGAATTTGCGAGGGGGAGGTTTCTGCACACTCAAGTTGTCAGTAAATATTCTTCTCTTTTGACTTCATGATAGCTCAGGGGTAGGGGAAGAAGAGGGATATTTTTTACAAAATCTGTTATTACATAACTTATTTAAACATCAAGGTTTCTCTAAAACTCAAAGCCTGTATCTTCATGACTGGAACAGAAACATCAGCTGTTTTACAGAAATGGGTAGCCTTGAGCATCACAGGAAGGACTAGACAAACCCTAACTTCTACCTTTTTCACTTATGACCCTGTGGAAATACAGTATCTGAAAGAACAAGATGTGCAGATATTAAATGGTGTTTCCGGTCATGCCTGCTTCGGCTGTGACTTGAGTACTGTGGGAAGATGCATTTCAGTTGCCTGCTCCAGGCCAAGGGAGCATCAGACTGCATTTGGAAGAAGCTTCTCCCCAAAACCCAGCTCATGGAAATAGCAACCCCTCAAACTGGCCCTCACAGGTTGTTAGGAGACATAGCCTGACTCCTGAAATTCCCAGATCCATGTGTCAAACTAAATTGCAATACATACAGTTCATTGTGGATGATGAATACAAATGTTTAAAACATTGGCATCAAAACAGCAGGGAGGAACTGCTAGTAGGGGTTTTCATTTGTTTTTAAAGAGGCTCTTTTTTTTACTTCCTTGTTTTTTCTTAGAAATTAAACTGGGATCCACAGTGTAAATACCATCTGCTTGGCATCTCAATTCACCCTTGTGTCTTTCTCATGCCATTCCTAAACCTGCCTGAAATTTGGCTCAAAACTCAATTCTCTTTGTCTTCTCTCACATGCAAGTCAGGATCTCCATATTAAACATTACTATTAATCATCTTCAATGCATTACCTTCACAGAGGTGACTCTTTCATTGCAGGAATGTTTATTTTAATAGGCCATTACAGGCATGCATAAAAATAGAAATACATTTTCCTCTTCTGTGAGTTATGATGTGTTTCAGGTGTCATTCTAGACAATTAAAATTCAATTGGGTCATCCCAAAGGCCTGTCTGTAAATCTGAACAAAATTTGGCTTTTTTTTTTTTTTTAATTAACAATACACCTACATCATTTTTCAGAACTTCAAAAAAGTTTTGCAGAACACCCGAGATCACCAACAATATTAATCAAGATTTATAGGTAATTCAAAAGAAGCTCTACCCCTAAAACATATACTACAAAATAACACAACTTCTGGTTTAAATTGTTATAATTAAATGCTATGGTTGCTAAGTAGCCAATTGAAATTGTGTGGAGAAAATTTCAACATGTGGCTGGCTGCTCAGAGTGTTGACAACTGAACACTGTAGCCAGTTTTAAGCTTAGGATGAGTTCTTTAAAACAATCGTAATGCTCCTAGCCTCAGTGACCATGCAGAGTGAGGAAATACTTCCTGCTTCTTTACAAACTGTCTACTTGAATCATACTAGAAACTTACATGAAACCAGTCAGAGATGAGAAGGAAAATGGTAATGACAGAGAAAGCTTGCCTGACTAATTAATGCCTTTTTGTCGTGGATGGAAATCTAAATCTTCAAATACCTACTCCTACTCAGCCTACATACTTGCCTTTTCATGGCTGAAATATTCCTCCTTGTTAGTAAGAGGCATAAAACTAGAACAGTATATTTTTTAAAATGTTATTGCATAAGTACAGTGCAAAGTGACTATCTCAGCATCTCATCTGAAAATATATTTTTTTTTCAGCAGTGAGTGGGACTCCAAGATGAACTTAGGCTGAAGAGAGTGGGAAGTCTGGTAATTTCAAGATGACAGGCCAGGGTCGTAGCTTGAGCTAAGATTTTTAAATTGAGTATTCAGGAAAAGCAGCTGAAGATCAAATGGTAACTAAAGCCTGATCTGCACAGTTTCTGCACTTTTGGTTGTTGTTGTATTTTCCATTTTAGTTTCTCCCTCGCTGAAGTGAAAGATGCCAAATATTTATTCTCCAGATTATCATTAGTATTTTCATGCCTACAAAACATAACACACTACAAAGGTCCACCATGCTACTTGTACAGATTACAAACGAATCTATTTAAAAGTGAACAATACCTATGACAAAATCTAGCCCTTATGGTTTCCAAGAAAGAAAAAAAAAAATCCAAAGTATCTTCATATGAACTACAAGAAGACAAGGTGGAAATTAATTTTGAAAACATAAAAATACAGTAAGAAATGTTAAAAGTGACACTTTGTTAGAGGGAGTTATATAAGAAGCATGTCTAAAATTTAGTCTGAAGTCCCAGTGTTTATTATTGATTGTCCTATAAATTTAGCTTTGTAAATGAATCCACATCTACTTAAGAAAAATATTTTAAAACAAAAAATGGTGGTTTCTTACTTAATTTGGTATGGTCTTGTGAGTCAGGCAACCAAAAGGCACAGACAGTCTCACAATTTACATACTGTGGGAAAAGCAAAGAATAGCAATTTTTAACTGACCATTACTTTCTGACAATGATTCAGTGAATGCTCAGATGAAAAAAACCACCAAACTTCTAAAGAATCAATTGAATCAATTGCTTCAGCATATAAACTCTCTTCAGGCTGCGAGACTTGATGACATAGACATATACATGTATTTTCCCCCTTCCCATACATATAACAGACTTGACACTCATCAAACTTCAGATAAAGGCAACAACTGGGTTAATTAAAAACTCTCTTTCAACCCATAGTTACAAAGTTTATATGAACAGAAGTGAGAGCTAGCCTCACAGTCTGCGAGGGATTTCTAAGAAGTTACACATCATCTAGCTCAGTACATCCTAAAGCTGGATGGGCCTTCTCCTAAGCATACTTTGGTACTGTGAGACGCCAAATAGATTCTTTGAAACCAACTGATGTCACTTTGATGAGCTGCAAGGTTAGGGAACCAGTGTGTAAATCCTGCAAGCACAGAAACTAATCCAAGAGTTTGAGGCGCAAGGGACATGCATTACTGACTCCTAACAATGAGGCCTAACAAAGACTGTGAGGTTTCAAAAATAAGCTCTTTGCTTCAAAACCTGAGCATGGCTTTTTGACAGGTCTCCTCCTAGAAGGGTGTCCTGGATTTGGCTAGGATAAGAGTTAATCTTCTTCCTAGTAGCTTGTATAGTGTTGTGTTCTGGATTTAGTATGAGAAGAAAGTTGATAACACACTGATGTTTTCAGTTGTTGCCAAGTAGTGTTTAGACTAAGTCAAGGATTTTTCAGCTTCTCATCCCCAGACAGCAAGAAGGCTGGAGGGGCACAAGAAGTTGGCACAGGACACAGCCAGGACAGCTGACCCAAACTGGCTAAAGGGGTATTCCATACCATGGGATGTCATGCCCAGTGTATAAATTTGGGGGGAGGCTGGCTGGAGGCTGCTGCTCGGGAACCAACTGGGCATTGGTCAGCGAGTGGTGAGCAATTGCATTGTGCATCACTTGTTTTGTATATTCCAATTATTTATTTATTATTATTGTCATTTTATTATTATTATCATTATTTTCTTCTTTTTCTGTCCTATTAAACTGTATTTATCTCAATCCACAGGTTTTACCTTTTCTTTTTTTTTTGATTCTCTCCCCGATCTCACTGAGTGGGGGGAGTGAGCAAGCAGCTGCATGGTGCTTAACTGCCAGCTGGGGTTAAATCACAACACAGAATGCTCAAAAAGGCTAGGTGACTCTTTGTACCTTTGAACGGCCATGACTGCAATGTAATTCTTTAAACACAATTTAGTATTTTATCACAACAGACCTCTAATGAGGTGCTTCTGAGAACGTAATATTCTCCGTAACCAACAAATATTTATGTTAATCTTTTCTCAATGGGATGCATACACAAATACTACTAGCTAAAGACATACCATTCATATATGTACACATTTAAAAGACCTTAAAAGAGAACTTTAAAAATGCTGCTACTAAGCCTCATCTGCTTGCTTGTACAAAAGAAATACAGTATAATCTTTAAGTGCATGCTCGTTTTTTTTCCTGTCAGGTTCCTCCCTCATTCAGTGAAGCAGAAGATATTCAAAAGTGGGTTTATTTCTCATGAATAAGGTGTAGCTCCAGGTCTTATTTTAATATAGATCACTCAAATCACACAATACAAAAAAAAAATCAATTCCCAAAGGGTTATTTCTCTCGTACTCTCACATTAGAAGCTATACTTTCCAGAAGCATAACTACTGCATCTTTACAACACTGCTTTTTAGATAAGTCCCAATTTCATGGCTAAGAAACCAAAGTACCGGGAAAACTAAGGGTAAAACCACTATTTTAGGGTTTCCAGCATTTTCAACAATATTCCATTTTTAAACAACCAAAGAATACTTTAAAAAGTTTTGTTTATGTCCATGAGAACTCAGTGCTGCTGCGTATTTAGCATACAGTGTCACAAGGCAGCCACTCAAAACATAAGGCACACACATTTAATGACCATCTCTTAACATTTTGATTGAAGTGACTTACCCAAAACCATGTGTGAACTGTGTGGCAGATGCAGGAAGAGATTCCTGTCTGGCATTCAACTTCTCTAAAAATGAAGCCATATTTCTGCAAGCTCTTACCTCTTTCACTACTTTTTATATTCTGAATCAAATGAATTAAGAATCTGACAGACAACAAATTCGTTCACAAGACAGACTAAATGCTCTCCTACTGAAGAGTCAAGTCTATCCTGCACACTTCAGGAAGAAGTTACAGCAGAAAGATGTTACTTGATTTAAAAATATCAGTCTTTCTGAATTAGAGGTTCTTCTACAGCTAATAATGTTGTTGATGAATTTTCTCATGTTTGTGTTGTTCTTACTTATTTATTGTGACATTTTTAGAAATCAAAATTCAGGTGTTGAAAAAGCCTAACCATTTTATCTAGTGTAGATATACAATTTCTAATCCAGGTCTCGAGCAAAGATGACACCTTTGGGCTCATAAAACACATAAAGGACCAGAACATGTGGCAGCAGGTGAAAGCATATCTTTTGCACACACTGCCTGGGGCTCCATTCCTCTTTATTCACAGCCAGCTTCTCTCCCCCACCCTTGAAAACATGGGACAGCAAAAGAGCACAGCTATAACACTGTAGTCAACTTTCTGCCCAAGTCTCTTTGAAAAAGAACTAATTCTCCAAAAATGAGCAGCAGAGCTCCCAAGCAAAAAACAGCTGTAAGAATATGTTGATATAGTAGACAACAGGTTTCTGGAAACTTGTTATCAAACAGGAGTGGATCATTTTATCAGCAATGTTTCCAAACGTACTTCAGACTTAAGCAGACAATCAGCACTGGAAATTTCAGATCAAACCCTGCAAAGTTATAGGCAAGTGAAAACAAAACCTGGTAACAGAAAATGTTGAACTACCTCCTTTACATTATATTTTTTATCTAGACAATAGAGGTATATTAAATGTGTGTACAAACAAAAGCCTATCATTAATATAAACATACATTTTCATTTATAACGCCATCGTATTTCAAGACTTCTCCACTCTAAGCTCTCTACTAGTCATTGTAAGATATGCAGGCCACACAAAAACATGGCATAGCCATGGACCACATTTCACTACAGCCAAAATTTAAAAAACACTTCATATTACAATATTCCTCATACCAAAACACAAGTGTTGTCTCATTTTGAGCCCTTCCTATAACATCTGGATACAGAACTCTCTCATAACACATATAAAGCCTGCATAATTGTGTATATGTGGGAATCACATACTACAAACAGTCTTAGAACTGGATTTTCCATTTGACTTCTTCAAACTATGTTCCATTCCTTAATGCTTTCCACTTTAGAACAGAATCTAAGTCCTAAAATTTCCCACAGACCAAAAGCTTGAAAACATTTGTAATTTAGTATAAAAGAGCTACTTTTGACAAAATTAAAGGGTTGGGTATGTTTGGTGATGTGGTTTCTTTTCATTACATAAAATTTAAAAATTGAAGTAAAAAGTTGGCTTGAAACACTAAATCAAAGTTAGGCAATGCACATTTTCAATATAGCAAGACAGGCAATAATAGAGCTGTTTTCTGTTTCAAAATAGAATTTAATTTTAGACACCTTCATGTGGATGTTTCACTTTCAATGAATTGGCATTTTTAAACGTAAAAACATTCCATCGGAAAATTTCCAACCAGTTTTAGTACTTACTTGATAGACACATGCAAAATTTAATTCCTCTCTTTCTCTTGTCTGTTAGGAATTACTTCCAGACACATTGTATTACCTCAGGCCTTCATCAACTCCTTTTCAGTTGCAGAAAACTCTACATATAAAGAAACTCCCTGCAGTATTATGGACATGAATATAATTTCATTTGACTTGGGACAGCCCTCAGTGGGCCACAGAACTCCATTTCAACAAAAAAATAATAATTAAAATATGGTCATTTTTAAGAAAAAAAACCTAAACAACCAACCAAAACCAAACACTCAAACCAAAACCAATCATGTATAAGATGATTTTAAAAAAAACCAAACCAACAAACATACAAAAAACCAAACAACCAACAGACCAATACACTTGATATCTTTTGCTGTTCTCTGTGTTCACAACACTGATTCTAGAAGCTTCTACCAGATGCTAGGAAATTTTTGCCAGGATGCGTTCAAATGAAATTACTTCCAAAACAAGAGACAATCTGGAGGTTAATAAAAATCTACCACCTTCATAAGTTTCCACAAATAATAAACTTAAAACATCAGATAATTTCCAGCTATCAGATATTTCAATACTCAATATGTGGAGTTTTTTTCTGAGGCATATTCAGAGAAATGGCTAAAGGAACTGTAATGGCCTTCTGGGACAGGAAGACTAAGGTTTCTGTAAAAAATGTTAAATTAATTTTTATAGTGATGCAAAGTCAGGGAAGGGTTGTTAAGGGATGGCCTCTTGCCACAGGGTGGAGTTTTGTTTTGGTATCCTTTTAGAGTCTGCAGGTGTTTGGCAGGAGCTGAAATCAGGGCCAGCTGTGATATTTCAGCTCCGATATTTCCCTCCCCATATTTCTCAGAAGTGATGCATCAGGGTGATGTCTTACACCTGATGTACTCAACTTGTGTGGTATGACTGTAACTGCTTTGGGGGCAGGGGTGTCAGGGAAGTACCACTGCATGGCTTCCATTTTTATTTTCAGCTGGCAACATTCATATAGTAAAATTCATCAACATGAATGGATTTAATCTGGTAAAACATCAGATAACAATTTATTAAACTGCCCATAATATTTCTGGGTTATTTTGTTGCTTCTTATAAATGCCAGCCATTTAATTAAAGTAATAACATTGTATAAGAACAGTGAAAGAAATTACATTGTGAAAGGGGGGAGGGTAATGTTTTAAAGAAAACAAAAAAAACCCCTCACTTAACCAGCAAAGATCTTTGCTCTTTCATACTTAGCTGCAGTACAGCACGTACCTGTTTTTGTTTTGTTTTATCTTTTGGGAGAATTTGAATAGTTTCTATTAAAAATGGTATTCTCTTTTAAGTTTGTTTTGTTTGGAAAACCTCAAACCACATTGTATTTCATACACATGTTCCCCAGGGTATGTTAAATGGGACCATACTGAGGTCACTAGTAAGTTTTTTAAAACGTTTTAAGAATTCCTTTAATGTTTGTACTATGTTGGCCTGGTTAAACAACATATTTTTTAAAAAATAGCTTGAAAAAGTTTGACTATAAAAAGCTTCATTAAAATAGTCTATACTGTACTATTAAGAGTTTCTAAGAACTTCTACAAACATTCTTTCCTCCCTCTTGCTTTTAAGAAAATTGGTCCCTTAACTAGCGAATCTGCTCCTCTTTCTCTCAGCCTTTTTATCCATACATGCACAAGTAGAAGTACACATACACTTCTATCTACAGACTGACTTAGCAGTAGAAAAGTCTGTGGTATTCATTTTAACTTCACAAATGAAGAAAAGATAATCAGTGGGAAAAGTGGACTTTTCACTCCATTCATGGAAAAATCAGTATCACCTGGCACTCTAACTTAGTAAAAAGTTTTTCATGTTTTTTGGCAGCTCACTTGGAGTATGATTGAAGCTGTTAATGATATTAACAAAATGTCCTGGGATCAAAAATGTTTTGTTTTACCTGAGTTTATAGAAGAAGTTATAAAAACCACTCTTGGCCTTCAGAGTTCTGAGGTCCTTTTAGTTAAAATAAAATAAAATAAAATTTGAAAACATGACCCACCTGTAGCTGATTAAATTCCACTAGACCGTTTCAATCACCTCCTTTACTTGTCTTTCCTATCTCCTCAGACTTGCTTCCATTCCTCCTTTGCGTTATTCCAACCCCTTCCCAGGATTTCTGTCTTTGGATTCTACCAGCCCAGTGCACCCTTTGCAGCATTACTGACAGCTGAGCTGGCATATGCTTTGACAATTGTTGACATCCATGCAGCACATCTTGGTCACTAATGGTGCAAGACTGCACTTATAATGAATGATGGTTGCATTATGGATATTAAAATCCGTAGATCAAATAGGAAGGCAATAAAATGAAGTTAAAAAATGGAATTGTGTTTAGGTCCAATTCTGCTGGTAACATCCAAAATAGAAGAGGTTAGCAAAACCCAAGTATTATCTATTAGAGGTAGATTAGAGTTTGTCTGTACTGAAGTATCACTGGGTTCGATGTTTTTCTGGAGTCTTTGCAATGGTTGAAAGCAAATGAATATGAAAAGCTGATTACTACGTTATGATACACTCTTTCATTTTACATAACACTGTTTGTACTTGTTATACAGTATTAGTAAGTAAGGTTATTAAATGCCAGCTGAGTGACACCTTTCCTAGAAATATATTTTCTGATCTAAACTGAGCCTGAAAAAAACCACCATATTATAATGGGAGAACTGTGAAGAATGATTACAAAGTTCTTATATTTAATGATTGGGTTCAGCTTTACATATGAGAAAAATCTTGCTGCTATTACAGTATGTTCTTGTTGGTGGGTGCTGACTTTTCCCTCTTACAACTGAGATTTCATAGCACAGAGGACACCTAGATTACAGATTCTCAGGTGTTGCTAGACTTCTTCCCTAGACTTAGACATAGTCTCAGGACACTATCATGCTTCTTGAGGTTTCAGAAACCAAAATTGCAGGCTGGCTTATGAAAGAGCAAAGCTATACACAAGCATGTGTGTTTATCCCAGATGCATGCTGTCTATACAGCAGCACAAAGATGAGCAAGTGGAGGGAGACTCAGAAAAGTACAACAGCAAAAAACTACAGTTCAGAAGAAATGTGAAGGTGAAAAGGTTTGCTTGAACTGTCCCTAAAAGCCCCTAAATCCAAGCTATGGATAAGTGACTCAGGGCAATGAAACCACCTGTGAAGGTCTGAAGCCTTCACCATCAAAATAAAAATTTGTGTAGAAATTAGAAAACTGTACTTAGGAGGCTGAGTATGCTACTCTCCAAATTCCTGGTCTGCTGGATGGTCTCTCCTATACATGAAGGTGGAGTGGGCGGGGTTAACTTTATATGTGAAGTAAATATCTGGCCATAAGAGCAATACCTTAAAATGTCAACACTTTTCCATATGTCAAGAAAGAAGAGGAAAGAACTGCCATCTTTTTTTTCCCCTCCCCTTGAACAGAACAGTAACTGTGAGAAAATGCTTAAGGAGGCAGGCAGCACAAGAAACAAAACAAACATATAACATGCAGCATCGCCACAAATACTGACAATTCATTTCCAATACTAATAAGAATACAGTGCCTGAGTGCCACTTATTTTAGTAAAGGGTGTAGAAAAGACGTTTTCAAGTAGTTTCATCAAGAAGAGATCAGTATGCCTGTTAACAGGAAAATAATTTGAAAACCCTGCCATATGGGGGTATCTGACTGCAAAGCACTGTGATACCTTTCATAGATAGCTAACTATGTCAGGAAATAACCTGACATATATATATAAATAATATATATAATATAACATATAAATATAAATACTATTTAGGTGAATTCTAGTAAGAGCAAGGTAACCAAGCTAACCTCTCCAATTTGGGAGGTAATGGCCATCCCATTACATACTGTTTTAAAAAGCCATCTCTTTCAGAGTGGACCTGACTTCTTACAATTTGCAGCATCAAAAAAAAGCGAAGAATATTTTTCCAATGCTGCCCCAAGTCAACGACATTCTAAGTAAAATACTCTTGCTGTATGTTTTTCAAAGCCCAACCTTAATCCCTGTGAAAGTTAAGAAGTGAAAAGTTTGGCACATGCATACTTTACAGCATGGTACTACATCATTTTAAGGAGAAAGAGCATATTTATTTAGAAGATAAATAGAAGTTTAGAAAAAAAACTTCTTTCCTTGCAGTAGCCTAAAAAATATTGTCTTATACCTCTAAAAGTGTAATAAACATATTTATAACAAACACATTTATTATATACGTATTCCCTTCTGATAGAGATTGTTTTGACTGTTCTTCTTTCCCAAAGAGTACAATCATATTCAAAATCCTGACAAACGCTGGACATGTACGATATTGGCTGCCTTTTTTTTTTTCCTCCAATGGTCAATCATTTTCCCTGTTACTCTCATTATTAGAAATTAATTTAAAGGAGATTCATCACACAATAGAACAGCCATAAAATACTCTGTTACACTATTCAAGACAGTATAAATTGGTTTGTGCTGGGCCCTTTAACCCATGATAAGCCAGAGGATGAGAAGATGGGGAGGGATCAGGGAATATCCAGGTAATATAACTCTACAGATACTCAAAAGTAAAATTATTGTTTATAATTAAATATAGATGTTATCCAGTGGAAGACTTACATTTTAAAATAAATAAATAAAAACTGACACCAGGGAAACCACCAGGCCAAGAAAAGGTTAAAATCTTTCTGCATTTGACTTTTGTGCTTCCTTTTTCTGTTTCCAGTCAAAAGTTGCCCATTTTTTTCAAACAGTATAGATTCTGATTATCCATACTCCATACAGAAAATTGGTTGCTTGTGGACAGCAAGAAAGGTACTTTTCTGCATATTAACTGACAAAATGCAATTACATAACATATTACAGTTTTTTTCCCCATTTTACCAGCCATTTTTGAAAGACAGACGCCATACAAGACATGGAATACCTATGGTTTAATGCGTTATGGCAAAATCTGTGTTCCCAAGCATATAATTCATTTAAGGATCTGTATTTTTTTCTTATTATGCTATATTATTGGCTTAAACTCAATCCACCATATAACTCTCAAAGTCCCACTTTAAAGTAGGTCTGAGTGGCAGGTACAGTGATCATTACTCAGCATTTGTAAAACACATGTAATAATGTATAGAAAACATTTGGTGAGAACCAACCTGAGGATCCGAGAATACTTGCTGCATATTGTTGATTCGGCCGTATGGAACCCCGCTACCTTCAAAGAGCTGCAACCATTCAATCGTTGCTTTTTCTGAAATCCTAAGAGCAAATAAGAAGCATGTGGTTTCAACTCCATGCTTTCAGATTCTGAAAAATGTATAGCATGTCTCCTCCCTCTCTCAATGCTTCCATACTCTTCCCCACTGATTTCTTCCCAGGCAGTGAATAACATAACGAAAATGTACTACCTGAAATGTAGTAATGTGTTCTTCAGAAATGCAAAACCCAAAGACATAGGGGAAAGAACATAGCTGAAATGATATCTATTTCTACCTGATCATCTGAAGCAATCCAGCAATGATGTAAAGCTAAATTTATCAGCAGTTTCAAATAAAGATCAATGGGTTTCCTCCAGTCCTCAATTACACTAATGTGCTTCAAGTTTGTTTTCTTTTATGTACATATTTAACAACAAAAAGATAGCTATAATGTGGGTGTGAGTTTAACATATTACACTGCTCACTAAAAGCTGACGTAAAGCATCACAATGTTTTTCCTCCATTACACCCAAAATATATGTCAGGATTAACAGCCACTTTTTTGGTCAGGTAACAACATTGATTATACATTTATTTGTTGTATGATTGTATCACACATCCTGAGGACAACTGGTTCAGCATATATACGCTGTGCCTACGCTGGTGAACACAGAGTTCCATGTCCTCGTATCACATACAAAAAGCTCAGCTTATCTCTTTCTAAGCATTCAATTCCATAACTGGTAGCACCACTCTATTTCCCCTCCTTTGCTAGATACTTTTTCTTTCCTTGTCTGCCCGGTAGAGTTATATACATGAAGAAAACACACTTGAAGCAATACCAGTCACTGAGAGATGGTATATTCTGCAGCCATATGGGATTCTGAATCAAAGGTGAACTTATCTGGAGATCGTATCTTAAATTTCATGAAGGTAAATAACACTGAGGTTTACCAGATTATTAGAAAGGAAAGATCTACTTCATGATACGTACAACACAGAAAAGAAATTGGGTGTCATTTAAAGACTTGATGGAAATGAAATTAATAGAAACCTTGATAAGGGACACACAATTACTGGTATGCTATAGCTCACCAGTTCAGAGTTTCCTAAGCATTATCTGGAACAATGTCAGTAACATTCAGCTTTACTTCTAGCATGTTATTATGCAAAAAAACCCTTCCAAGTTTCTGACAGAAAGTTAATAGAGACGAAAGCACAAAACCCCCTAAATCAGTACAAAGTCAAACTTTGTAAACTTCCTTTTATACATATGCAGAGATTGGCTGCAAAGTATTTCATGCTACTTTTAGACTAAAGAAAAAAAAATAGTGATGGCGACAAGTTACAGTTATATTAAGTATATGGCATAGGTATGGATCCAAGCTTCACAGTTAATGTCTTTCTCCCTGTTCAGGAACGATTTCCCCAAACTTTGAGGGAATAAATCCCAATACCCAATGCATTTTGCACTCTAAATGAATAAGAAAATGCACAAGTTTTGCATTGTATTATAAAATGTGTTACATGGTATAATATATTGTATTATATATGTATTATAAAATGAAGCATCACTTCTGAAGAAATGACACATAATGAAGCATCACTTTTAAAGAAAACATGTAAGATTATTGCACTGTTCAACTATAGACATCATCGAATATTATTTCAGGGTATAAATGTAGTCAGCCATAAAGATACTGCCACTCTTGGATACATCTAGGGTCCATCTAATTTAGTACTCTATTGCTGACCATACCTAGGATCAGGTACATTACAGGAAACTTGGGAAAAAAGGTAACTATGGAGAGGTAGATTACCTTCCTTCCTCAGTGACTGCAGCTATTAGGAAAGCCAAAGTAAATATAATTTGTATTTCCCTTCAGTACTCTCTGTTTGGCAATAATTCTCATAATCCATATATTCTTGTTATTCATAGCCTTCTATTATTAAGGTTTGGGGCTCAAACTACTTCACAGTATAAATATGATTCATATGAAAAACTGATTCCCATCAGTTATTGGTCCTGCTTATACAAAACTCTGCTGTTCTCTGCTAGCAACTGAGACACTTCCCTCATGAGATGCTTCATAATTCATGGCCCACTAACTCCCTTTTTATAAATTAAAAGTTTTTTTCAGCTACTACTTTTTTCTGACACCTCAACTTCCACTACTATCTCTTTTCTAACAAAAGACAGCACATCTACAACAGGACACTTGGACGCAGCATCATAACCATGGTGCTGAAGACCATCACTAAGAAATTATTGTAATTCTTAATATGTGTATCATCATTCCCTTGATCTATTAGTAATGAGTAAGACCTGCTGTGTTATGTTCCTTGTACTGCTTTTTAAGAAAGAGTTTATAAATATCCTCCTGAGTTTAAAAAAAGCAAACAACTTCCGGATTTAAAGGATAGTCTGAAAATGAAGACTTTTCAATGGGAGTCTCAATTATCTACATCTACATAATCAGTATGCGACTTCCTGATGTCATGGTAAATCTGAATATGTTTCAAGACATACATTCTTCTTCAGTATCAGTGATTCAATATACAGTGAAGTGAGTGCACATTTTGCAAAATTTCTGTGGGGTGTATGAATATCTAAAATTTTAGCTTCTGCTTTGATTTCTTCCTTCCTATGTAAGAGACAAAAAAAAAATACCACAATTTTTGTAGAAAACAAGTGATGTTCTGTTTTAAAAAAATAGTTGTTTTGAATGGACCTAACCATTGTCTTAGTCTTACTTATTAATTTGTTTATTGGTGGTTGGAGAGAATTCCTAAAAGCTTTAAACTCAAAGATGGAAAATCCCACATTCTATCACCCTCAAAGGAGACACACAGCATTTTCTCTTGAAATTGAAACTCTTGACCTAAATCTGATGTAGAATAGCTTCCTTTATTTGTGGTAAAGAGAGGCTGTTGAGAGCATATTGTTAAGCAAACTGTTTAAAAACAAAACAGAACACCACCACTGCCAATAAAGTACTATTATTCAGATTTTGAGAGCAACAGCCTGCAACTATTTGGTTCATTCAGCTGTGTTTTATATATTGAAATATCTGTTGCACAGCATTAAGGGAGAAATACTGTTTCAAAATCTGATAAAAGATAACGTGAGGATAAAAAAATGCCCAAGTTTACCTCTCTGAAGTCAGCTGCACAAGCTGCACAAACTTTGAATGTTTGGGGGGGGGGGGGGGGGCAGGGTTGCTACCCTGTATGCATCATTCCCTCCATCTAAATGCAACTGTTAATAGCACTTACACAAATACCATAAGCTTTCCTTATAGAAAAAGGCTGATGTTTAGGTTGCTAGGTATCAGTTGATATCATGCTGAGCACTCCAAAACATCAAGTAAAGACCTTCAAGAAAAACTTCTCTTGGAAGCAGAAGACTGAAATTCTCTCCTGAAAATGAAAAGCTCTATCAGGAGTAAATTACTAGGCCTGGCCAATCCTTTTCCCCTTAACACTTGTTTTAAAACATTTTTCTATGCTTTGATATTGTCTTTTATAAATATCCTACTTAGTATATAATTTCCTTTTTTTAACTGAAAAATTTATAGTGTCATCTGCTGTCTTTCAGTGGGAAAAAAGTAATTTTTATATACATATATAAACAAAATAACTGATGGAAACACATACAAGGCTAAACAATGGTCCATCTCCCAAACGTAAGCTAGTAAAAAGCCATCCGAGACTGTACAGCATCTGAACTCTGAAGCATGACACTTGCAAATGAATCTTTATCTGTCCATGGAACCTCAATAATACTCAGTGACTGCAGGAGAGCTCAACCATGTGATTCACACTACAGCTTCACGTATTTGCAGATGAGTCCCTTTTCCCTCTAAAACGTTCCATCTGCTATAATCACATAAATGCCATTTAAATTATCTATGATTTATTTGTAGAATCATTTTAAATCTGCAGCTTAGTTTTCTACAATTACTACCAGTATTTTAGAAGTTCAAAAGGGTTTACTTTTTACCATACTAGTCTGTGGTATGAAGTTTGAATGCAGGCTCTTTCCCAAAACACCTCAAGAAAAAAAGGATATGTACCCTAACAGAGAACAAACCTACTGGTAGGACCTTTACCACAAAGCCTGCACTAAAGCTTACTTCACTAAAACAGGTAGTAGTCTCCATGAGGTCTTATTTGCATTTTAAGCAGTACTCTAAGCCTCCTCTGCACTGAATTATACAGCACTCTTGAAGCTACTGAAGCTGCAATATTGAAATGAGGCATAGGATTCTGAAACATTTAACATTAAAGATATTTCATGCTTAAAAATATTATAAGATTAGAAAGTGTAGCATGAGCTGAACTAATTGAAATGTTATTTCACAGGAAGAAATCCAACTAAATATATTTTTCCTCAATTCGTAAATCTAGCAGGCACTATTAAATGAAAATATCTAAATTTAAACTATACACTCAGTAAATTAATGAAAAAACATTACAGCACAATATAAGGCAGAGCTTTCAAAAGTCCAAAAATTAAATATCAGATAAAAAGGGCTTACACCTTATTTCCTTACATAAACCACAAGTGTAGTTTTGCTTCTTAAAAAGCAAGACATAAATCCCCTTCTGCTTTCTAACAAATTCTATAAAAAAAAAGAGAATGGATTATTAATTGCAAAAAGGAAAGAGAATGTCTGCTTGACTTGCACAAGTTGGATGAAAGGGCTTTAATGAGTTAGAAGCATACCCGCATTCTATTAAAACGTACTAAGTTTCTCATCCTGTTAGTTATTAATGTAAACTTTGTTTCTTTTTTAGCAAATATTCTGTCTTTCAGTGAAATAAAGACTTCTAAAGCATGAATGGATCCACTTTGTCTGCATTCTTTGCATATATCTCCTTTTCCATGTTTCCTAGGAAACCTTCAATCATTGCCACATCCTATGTGGAAGGGCACCCACATTTCTCTAACGGATAAAACCATCCAATTCCACACAAAGTAAGTTTAGAACTACTGAAGCAAAATACTGCTCTTTTCTATAGGAAGCTTATGGCAATTAATTCAGACAAGTAATTTGGACAGCTACCAAATGCAGATGGAATGGCAACATCTAGAATTAGTAATAGCTTTTTACATGCAGTCAATCACAAAAATCTTCTCTGTTCTTGCTAAAGTCCACAATAGCATTCTTGTGTTTTCTAGCACAACCCAAGTTTGCATTATGGTTTTTGCATTGGTTTGTCCTATCAACAGTCTATTTACTTTCAAACATCTACAATATTTTCTCCCTTCACTGCTAATCATCTCTTTAATGCTAGTTAACTCAGTAAAATAGTTTGTACGGTTTCTTACAACAGCCTCTATGGAAGACACTATACAAAATAAAAGTCATAGAAAAAAATTTATTTGGAAAATTCAAATAATGGATCATTATTCCTTAGTGTACAGTAAATATACAATTAGAGTTTTCAAAATGAATACTATAGTATTTACTCAATAGTCTGTAAGCATCTCTGTGTTAGTGTCTAATTAGTCTCCTCTTGGTTACTGATTAATCACTCAGCAAACCACAACAGACCCTTAAAATCTTTGGGTTCAACATGATTGTACTGACATATTTTGCTGATGGATATGCCAACTATTTTAAAAGATGTCACATATAGTAGATTGTAAGTGGTAGCTACATAAAGTACAGTCCAGATATTTGTAGGTACCACAAATCCACCCTGAAACTTGTTTTATATTTCTGCATACTCTATAAATATTACCAGTTTAATAGAACTATTAATAAACCTTCACCTTTATTGAAGAATTTGTGATAGAGATGAATGGACATTCATGCTCCTTTTTGAAGTTTTGCATGCTGTTTTAAAACCATGTATGATTTTTAAGGAATAGCATATCAGAGAGAGGGAAACACCTCCATATTGTAAAATGTGTTACTTATGGTTCCCGAATAGTAAATCCAGCATATTCCAGAACTAGTTCTTTTTGGATTCAGATAATGTTAAACTATGCACATTAGAAATGTACTCCTTTTCCTAAGCCTTCCTCTCTTTTTCTCAAGTAAGCAAAAAGACTGTAGCTTCTATAGTTATGACAAAGGAAGTGCAAATTAACTGAAAATCAGCTAGGTAAACACACATCAGTAAAAAGCACATTGGGAATAATGGAAAGATGTATTGATTTTTGTTTCTGTTCTTTTAACTACTCAAGGGGAGTAAAGAGCTAACAAGGGTCAGGTCAAAAAGCTCATTCAAAAATCAATGAAAAGATGTCCCTTGATTTCAGCAGCCTTGTAGCTAGTAACGTATGTCATCAGAAAAAGATAGCAAGTTCCTTTTCAGGAAAGATCTTGAACTTCACACATGTATGAAAATGCTTAGAGGTGAAAAGAGAACATCGAAAATACACAGTAGCTTACACAGTCCAAAAATCAAATGTTTGAGACATTTTGGATCTCTCTCAGTTGCACACATAGAATTCAACATAAAACTAATAACAATTTAAAACAAAGCATTTTAAATCAAACTGTGACAGTTCGGTAGCTGATGACTACACAGGTCAACCATCTTTGCACTGATGGTGAGGTAGATGACTAGGGAAAGTAAACCTCACCAGCTGTGCCACATTGAAGTCAATTAACTTTCAAACTTCAGATACCTGTCTTGCTGAAGCAATAAACAACCAGATGCTCATTCCTGTAATGTTATCAACAGTGACTTTAGTTTACAAGGCTCTTGGTTTAGAAAAAGAAAAGGTGGGGATGGGGAAGGAGATTTACAGAGACTGGGTGTGCCTCAACAAGTGTGAATTTAACAGTACTCCTCATCAGGCAAATTAAACATTTTACAATACACTTTCCCCTTTAGGTGCTCTCCTCTTCTGTTACTAGGTGGAAACAATTTAGCAACGATCTCATTAACTGAGGATCAGGTTCCTCTGTGCTTCCTTCCTGCTCATTCCTTTTCCCTTCACACTTATATACACAACATGCAGCTGTGGTGCACAGTCAAGAATAAGGGCTTTAAAATATAAGAGCTAGGAATAGAAGTTCCACTCTGAATTGCTTCCAGCCCTAACACTTCTGAATTTAAGTCTACAATAATTTAGCTATAGCTGCAGGAGCACTAATCATGATGAATTTATGTGTTCTTCATCATGTGAGCTGCTTCACTTTTAAAGGCTGAGAGCATGTCTGCTATTCCCCCTCCCACTGCACTCATACAACCCCACACCCTCTGTTCCATTTACAGGTTATTTCCCGAAGTACCTTTGAGTACGTGTTTAGCTGCACTGTCTTAAAACGTGTCTACATTGCTGAGGTGCAGGGTAGGATTAACATTCAACTTCTGGAATAATTTGAAGGAGGAGGTCAACAGATTAAGTCCCCTTCCTCAAAGCAGTTTCTCTTAAAACTGGCATTATACCAGCTTTTGCGCAGATGCATCTCAAATTTCATGTGCACACTATATATGTAAGTCTTGACATATGTATGTATACACACACACACACAAAATAATCCACATTGTGCCTGGTACTATTCTGTTCCAGAGGAAGCAAAGGTAAAAGTGGAACAGAGGAGGGGGGGAGAACATTCCAACAGTTAAAACTTGGTTCTCTTGGATATATGTACATTTAACTCACAAACCAGAAGTTTCCACTGGAAACATAAAAACCAGAGCGCTCTGTAGTCTGTCAGTTCTCACATGAGCTGGGAGTCTCGGGGGCCTCTGTAGTAGCCATTGAACCTGACCTCCACCCAGGTAGGGTCATTTTAAATTTGACTCTTGGCACACACCCAAGAAAGGAAGACATTCAGAAGCAATTTGCTTTTGTCAGAGTTCTGCTTTGTTGTCATTTGGGGAAAATGTAACCTAAATAAAGAGGAAGATACAGAAGGCACCAAAACTTCCTTTTGTGTAAAGCAAATGTAGTAGATGTCCGAATGTCAGCAGTGGGAGGAGAAAGAGGAAATAAGAAGCTGGAGGAGCCATAGGAAGTGGAGGAAGATGATGGGGACAGGAAAAAAAGAGCATAGCAGGAAGAGGACCAGAGATGGAAAAGGGACACCACCACCAGTAGCCAAGCAAGTACAAAATATCGCATAGACCTATATTCTTCTTCCCTGTGAATATCCTATGACCCACTGGTCCTTGCAGCAGTGTACTTATTTCCCTATAGAAGACAGAACTGAAAAACACTCCCCCTCTCAAGATGTCTGGGACTGGTTTCTGTAATTCCCTCCTCTTGCCCCAGTGTGAGAGCTGGGTCTCTCAGAAGCAGCATACCACTCCAGTAGTCTACCTTCCAGTCCCTTTTATCGAGATCTGACAATCTCTGTGGATATGTGAGTTTATCCTCCACTACCTGCTCTCCCCCTCTCCCTTTCATGTGTACCCTACAGAGGGAGTTGAGATGCTGTAAGCAGACAGCAAGCTGGAGTGAAGAGCTAAGGACAGATGTGCTTCACTCTTCATTTCTGCCAGGGAAGAGAGAGGATGATAAAATTCTTCCTGAAATGAATGGAGCAATTCACACCTCTCAGAGCTGTTGTTTCAAGCTACATTTATGTCTCAAGCCATATTCATCTCCATCTTGTATTGTCACTCAGCTCAGGACATCTGACTGTGATGAATAGGTCATTTCACACCTTTCTGAAAAGTCTTCTGTTTAAAGGTCAATTTCTTCTAAGTGCTCTATAATCCCCATGCTTATCTAACTGCCTTGAAATCTGGCACAGTTACTGCAGGTGGTGAGTAGAATTATTGATCTAAATCAGAGGTCATCTGAGTCGAGAATTCCGAAGATACATCCTTTTTTAAAAAAACAGTGTTCCTTAACGTTGTCCAATTGTACCAATGTTTCCTTTGTGCACACATCTAGAACAAAACTGTGGCCAAAGAGTCTCAGTTGCTTAACATTTACCCTAGCAAATGAAAGGCATCAACTGTTTCCTTGGTATTCAGAGTTCAGATGTTTTTAAAAACTTCAGCTCCACACATGCAGCGAATTAAATGCTCCGGACTTCAGGGAGTTCCTGACCCTTTGAGTAGGTCTGAGCATCTCCTTCTATTCCTAAATAAAACCTGGGAAATCTTTTTCCTTAAGAGGAGGAGGTTAAGAATCCTTCTTCCTGCACTTACTAAGTGCTCAGAAGTTAGACATGAATTGCATTTTGAAAATCAAGAAAAATAGGAAAAGAAAAGGTATGTCATACCTCTGAAAATAGTTCAAAAGAGATAGGAGGAAGGGGACAGGTTAGATAGGTCAATGGAAGCCTACTCTAGGCTCTGGTGGCACTCAGCTCAATAAGGTTATAACAGCATCAACAGCTTAGAAAAAAGTATGTACATATCTACCATGCAAACAACTGTAGAGCACCAAATATCTGCCATACAAATGGTGCTTAAAGTACCAATGACTTAGTGAAACAGGAAGGCTGTATAAACTGAAAATGGCAGCAAAAGAAGTTGGGGGAAAGGGAAGGAAACACAAATATATGTTTCCTCTCATGTGCTTCTAGTCACCATAATTACTGTTGAGATGCTGAGACATAGACCATATCCGTGAATCTTTTCACTGGCCTTATCAGCAGCAACACTCTCAAAGGATTCCACTCCTGGACCATAATTCCCATTTATGTTTCCAAGCATGTACAAAAGAGAAGGAACATTTAGGAATGACCAGATTCCTATACATAGATGCAAATTTTTACCCGCTTTTTACTGCTCAGCCTGGCACACCAAACAAGTTTGCTGACTTTTTCCATTGCAACATCACTGGAAAAAAAGCTGCTTTGCATCAAGTTGTATGCAACCTGCCTGGCACAGCATCAAAATGAGACATGGTTGAATGGCCTGACTAATTCCTTAAATGACTTTCATGTTCCTTTTTGCCTTCCACGACACAAAGGAGGGGCTCATCTCAACAAAAGTGACTGTAGTAGAACCCATGTCAAGAAAATCACAACTCTGCTAAGCTGCTCCAGTTCATGTCTCTACAAATTTATTTTGAGGTGGATACCGGTGTGCCTATAGTGAGTGAATGGGAGGGTCTGCAGGTGTTTCTTTCCAACTAATGCACCTTAGGTTTATATTTTCCACATGCTGGAAGCTGCAATACTATCAAGCAATCAGTGATTTAATTAAGGTATTTTCAGTGAAATTCTGCCATTACTACTTTGTCACTTCCCTTCATTTCTCAAGGGTTGACATTTTTCAGCACTAAGAAACTATTAATTTAATTCTCTAAGTAACTTCAAAAATGAACCACATATAATGCACATAAACAACTGTGCATTAGTGAATAAAAGTTACCATGGAACGTGTATGGAAACATACATTAGAATGCTAAAGGTGTTTGTTATAGTCAGTGTTTTAAAATTGAATGCAAGATGAATTCACAGTAATATGATATAATAGAATACTATTGGAAACATCTACTCCAAAAGTATGCATACAGTCACATACTTGCATAGAAATTACACAGAAATTCAGCCTAAATGATGCTAATAGAACATAAACTCTGACAAAAAAAGACATAAAGCAGTAATTGAAAGAGCAATGAGGTAATCTGATGAACTAAACACTACAGATATAAAAACAAATTAGAATTCTAGCAATTCATTCAAAGAACAACTGCTCCTTGAACTTTATCTTCTTATTCAGATATTGCCCATAAAAAACCCCCTGCATTCAAAATTAACCACAAGCAACAACCTATGAAGTAATTGATCTGTGGATGGCAAAACATCACTCTCATAAGGTACCAGACTACATCAGATAAATGCCATATTAAATAAAATGAACTCCAAGTAATAAGTCAACACGAACCAACTTTGATTAAGTGTCAAGAATGTGAAAGCTCAAAAGTAGGTCAAAAGATAACTTTTGCCTTTCAAGGGCTTAAAACTCATAGGAAAAGTGCATTCATCTGTGCTATCACAACACATTTATTATATGAAGGCAAGTAAAAGATGAGTTCCAAAAGTTCATCATGAAGAGTTGTACCATAATTATTTGAAAATGCAAAGTCACCTGATACTTCAGTATTTCATCAGGGGCAGGACACCTGAAAAGGGACAGGTAAGACAGAGACAAAAGTGCACCTGCAACAGGAATACGCAAAGTCACTTCCTCTACAGCCTTTAATGTAAGGTGATTCTGGTTCTCAATATCCAAAAAATGTGTGGGGTTGAGAGGAAGGGGAGGGGTGTGCTACTGAAACTCTTTTCTTAGATAGAATGAAAAGGGGGGCATCTGACTTAATGCTCCTGAAAAAACAAAAAAAATTGCCTGAATGATAACTGTTACACATTTGTTGACAAAGACTCATACGGGCCAAGTGTCAAAACAATAGTGTGAGTTTTCTTGAATCATTGACAACAGTAGCTATACTGTCTCTTCTGCTTGTCCCCCAAAGTATGAAGTGTTGCTGAAACCACCTTTGGGTAGCTTTAGACAGATTAGATTTTTTCTTATGTTATATAAATGTATCATCCTTTCCATTAAACAGAAGAGCACTCCACAGAAATACGGCCTTCTCAAACAGAATGAGGAAGATAACTAAGCTATTTTAATCTCTCAAATAAAAGGTTCCTGAGCTTCCTCTTAAATAATTTTTAATTAAAGTATTTAATAGGATTATTCCCACATAGAACACTAAGCATATATCCCTTCGATTTCAAAAGGATTAACCCAGGGAGAATTTGGGGCACAGAGTACCACAATACAGAACCAGTAGTGAGGGAGTAGCATCAAGTGGAACTCCCTTAGATACAGCAACTCTCGGTGAAAACTTTAAAATCCCAGTCATAGCAAAAGCAAATGGTGCTCCAAGCATTTTATTTGCAGGAGTTACATTCATCCAGGAAAGCAGAAAGCACTGGTTGTTTCGCTAAAATTCAAGTTAACGGTTAAAAATAAGTTAAAATGGTTTCTGAAAACTTAAATCTGTGGTCTGGCTTCTTGCTAGTCCACACTATAGTCTGTGTGCAAAAAGCAGTATATTTAACATCAGTAAGTGTTCCCAATGCCCTTTTTAAAAAATAAAGTATCTCAAAAGAGTAAAGTAAAATTTTCACATGATGAGAGTTTCTTATACATGACTATTTGCATTAACAGACTAAATGTCATTTCTTCCCTTTTAATTAACTTACCGGGTTGACAATATGTCAATAAGTTCTTTTCTGTTCTGGACTCTGAGTGTATTAGTTCTGTATCTGGAATCCTTACTAACTTCAGGCAAATTCAGGATCTAAGTAAAAATAAAGGTGAGTAAGAAATGTGCTTGGCAGAAGATATTTATATAGCTAAGGAAATTCATTACTGATTTAAGATAGCTTTCCAAAAATCCTTACTTCTCATTAATCTTTTAATATAGAGTAGTAAATTAAGAAAAGATAATGCCTCCTGTTTAATGTTACATAACAAGTACAGAAAAAGGCATAAATTAAACTGAAGATCCAAATCTTAGTTGATAGCTTTCACCATTAGCTAGGAGAAATTCTTATTGTAGAACACTAAAAAGTTTGTAAGTTATTACTGTGAGCTTGGAGAGATCTGTGGGATTATCCTGCACTGAGTTATATGTCACAGAATAAGAAATATGACTGTACTTCATATGGTAGACTGAGAAAAGCTAGGACAATGTCTAAGAATACTTCTTTCCACTTCAGCAATTTCTGTCAAAAAGGCAAAAAAAGTGAAAAGATGTTTTTCTATTGAAATGTCATAGTTTTTCTTTATGATTTCTTCCAAAAGAATTAATAAAGAAAATAGGTGGTATAACCTCTAAGAAAGGAGAAATATATCTTCTATATGTAACTCCCACCTGGCACATTAGAAATTTAACCATCATGCAAACACAATATGTATTATACTATAAAGGGAATTAAATGTGGAGAATGAGTCTTAGAAATTTGTAGAGGCATTTATGAGACAGAGTAGCTGTGTGGACAATCAATAATTACTATATATCTATTCATGCCACAATGGATTTATATAGGACATAAACAAACAGAATGAATTGTGCTTTCTAAGTCTAATAAAAAATATCCCAATAACATCAGCTACAGAGGAAGGCAGAATAGAAGCTTACAAAGAAAGAGACTGTCATGTATTCTTCACTTATTTTTACTCACTAACACACACTCAAGATCAATGATTCTTATGATGAGTCTTATAATCATTCTAAACATGCTACATTTTTTTACAGGGCCACTTCCAAGATGGGTTACAAAAAACCAGTACTGGCTCAAAGCTGACGTCCCTATAGCCCATCATCCTATCTCTGCCTGTGGCTGAGTGCAGATGCTTAGGAAGAGCTTAAGAACGGGGCCAGTCCTTAATACTCATCCAAACTCCAGCCATCTTTAGATTAGGGCATTTCTGAGTTGGAGCTGTTTTCTATGTATTTAGCAATCCTCAGTGGATGTTTGGTTTATTAATATGTTCAGTTGCTCCTTGAATCCATATGCCTATGTACTACCACATGTAAGTGATACATAGATTGGTGTCAATCTCTCTGATATTTGCCTCAAACCTACAACTCTACTAATTTCTCTGAGACTGGTTCAGACCAAGGCCACTACCATTTAATTACTCCTCACTTTGCTGGAGTGAATAAGGATATGGCTTCCCCTCCAAGTGAATAGCTGTTGATGACATAAAACAATCAGCAAAACAGATAATCTTTCAACAGATATTTGGAGATATTCAAAACAGTCACCTTTGACATGGTTGTCACCTAGAGTGACAAAACTAAGCATGGAAACAAAGCTATCAGTAAGTTATGTTAGAACAATGACCATATTACATAACTTTTCTGCAGATTTTTATCTGCAAGGTAACATAAAACATCAATCTAGCATCTTCCATCAACACTTAATTCACAGCATATTTTCTTTTCCTTCTATTTTTACACAATCCACTTTATGAAAATCACAACATACCATAATTTAGCTTTAGAAAATGTTCTTTTCCCACCTGAAAGTTTAACAATAATATTGGTAGCCCCTTAAAATTATCTCTTTTTTTTAATACTGCCATTTTGGAGTCACAAATCACTGCTTCAGAGAAAAAAAATCATGCAACGTTGTTCAAAGTAAATGATAGTGAATACTTATTTATGAGAACTGAAAAGAAAAAAAAAACACAAAAAATTAATCAGAAACCTACGGTTCCATTTGATGAGTTATATGAAAAATGATCATATGGAGTTGCTCACTCTACTGTTTTAATTAATGTTACTGACTTCAGCTTTAACTTAATCTCCATCTGTTGTAAAGCTGCATTTCTATATATGTTCTTCTCAATTTTTTTGTGACTAACAAATGCACATTTGAGAAGTTATTCACTAATGTGCCATTCATCTTTCTGCATCACACTGTTATTTTCTTTATTTCACTGTGACCACTTGGAATGAAATTGCTGTTCTCTGTTTCTAGGCCTCCTTCAAGCTCTAACATGCATATTCAGAGTTTACGCTCTCTGCATTTTGTCCCCCCAACACTAGCAAACCTGTTTGTACTCTCCTTTGCTGTACAGAAAAGCTCAGTCTTTTGAAGACTCACACTCAGTATTCCTATTTAGACCAAAGCAGCCACACATTAGGATGTGCTTTTCTAGCACTTGACCACTATGTACTTCAGCCAGCAATGTTACAAAATTTCTTCTGCAGTTATCCAAGTCCTCAAACAAGCTAC
Source organism: Buteo buteo (assembly GCF_964188355.1). NCBI lineage: Eukaryota > Metazoa > Chordata > Aves > Accipitriformes > Accipitridae > Buteo > Buteo buteo. The sequence continues at coordinate 50,080,806 of NC_134172.1, read as the reverse complement.
AGTTAACTGTCATTGATTTTGAAAACACCATAGTGAATTATTCCATGTTTTTTTCTGCTTGCCTGAAAAGATATGGTTGAAGCAGAATGTTTGCAATTGTTTACAGCTTGAGCCAGCTGTTACATCTCTAGAGTATGTGTCTTCCTGTAATAAAGTCCTCTTCCTTTATTGGCTCTCCCCTTCACGGTGTTTTAAATTCCAAATCACCTTCAACTTAGCACAGAACATAACTCTAACAGGTTTCACAGCGTTCCACAGACTTCTGCATCACTCCATTTCTGGTCAACCTAACAGCCCAAATCCATACCTACAATAACTCAATAAGGGTAAAATGACTGCTCTTTTTAAAAACAAATATGATAACTGGTTTAGAGAAAAATCTAACCATTACCCAAAACTTGAACTCTTTTTTCTGGGTTTTTAATCCCTTTGAAATGAGAGCAATCATCATTTTTCCATGTTCTGTACCTCCCACTTTCAATTCTAGAAATACCAGAACACATTTATAAGGATGAAACAAAAAACCATCAGCCTGCAGACTAGGGCTAATATTCATCTCACTTAATTTTAGCCCTACAGATTCTGAGGGAACACAAATCGTAAAAACGTTGCCTCACCTTCTGGGGTACCATTCACTCCTTATTGATTACAGAGGGAGTACATAGCACAAAGTCACACCATAAGTCCCTCAACTGTACCCTGAAGTGAGGTGAATGCATGGTCTGAATTTTTAGTGCCTTCTAACTCACACCATGGTGTCAGAACCTCCTGGGCCAGATCTTCAGCTCTGCCTCACTCAAGGGTGGCAGGATGACCAGTGTTTGGTATGTAATTCTTCAATTCAGGTGACAAAACACCAAGAAGACATTCACAGCTACATCCTGGGACTTTCTGGAAAGATTTCCTTTATGAGTCTTTGATAAAACTGAGTTCTGGTAGGTAGACACTTATGCAGTCATTAGTCTTCATTCATTAAGATAATGACCACAATGTAGTGGTTAGACACCTGTATGAAGAAAACCCACTGAGCAAACTTTGAAGAGGTTAACTTGTTACTTATTAAGCGAGCCAATTCAAGCAAGCAAAAGAGACCCCATCCAGATAGCAAGGTGAGGATATGTACCCCAAACTGTACTAAGAGAGAATCACAACAGCACTGTCTTCTTATACATATTCCAGTTATTACTTGTGAACATCCACAGAAATGTGAGATGTCTGACATGAAGAAATGGACAAACATAATGCTCAATCTCCTAGTGTGATTAATTTAGGTTAAATATCCAATTTCCCAGAGAAAAACCACAATGGCAGGAATAAGGTAGAACTCTCATTTTTAAAAATGCTGTCTAATGGTATATAGAAAACCCCTTACATATTACTGGGGTCTTTTGTTTGGAACGCTGCTATACTTTATTTAGAACACTTTTTTCCCTACAACCACTCCTTCTCTTTTAAAACGTATTCACTGTATAGGGAAAAGCAATTCCAGGTATTTAAACAACAGGAAAAGAGTACGTGAAAAATCCAAAACTATTTTACAACTTTCCAAGCTACTCTCTGTGAAAACAGAATTGCCAGTGCTGTGTTCCTTCAGTTCAAATACCAGATTTTGAATGCAGCAGTCCTGTTTGAAGATTTGTTCTTCAACATCGTATCTCTGCACCACTCCAAAGTCAGCCCACAGTCCTGTAATATTTCTTTTCTAAGAAGTCCACAAGTTTCTCTGTGAGCACAGACCAGCACATACTAGCATTCAAAAAGACTATGCACCCAGCTACGGATTGAAATGGCACAAGAACCATCCATCCCCTAGCTTTACTTCATTAATAGCTGTGCCTACCGTGTATTTTATGGAGAAACAGTGACACATTTCTTCCTGAAAAAGGCACCAGTGTGACTTCTGTGACATTCACCATTCCAGAACTGGAAGGTTGTTAGCTTGTTCATTTTTTAGCTAATTAGCTGTGCAGCTGCACAGACTTCAGAAGGGGTTCAGCACCAACAAGTTTCAGAATTAGGGTGTTCTGAATACAGAGGCAAAGCACAGAACCCGTATCAGTCCCCTAAACTACCAGCCAGAACCCCAGGGTTAGAATTTATACTCGCTACTTATTTTCACATTAAAAGGGAATTAAGAAGCAATCGGTAGTCCAAATGGAAACTATTACACATTTCTGTACTGTCGCCTAACACACCATTACCTTGCACACAGTGACAAACTGCTGATCATTTCCAGCTCCCACCACAATGTAGCCATCCTTGGTCTTGAAAGCCTGGAAGAACAAAGATAAGTGATAAACTGTAACTAAACTATAAAATATTAGCACATGTTTTAAGTGAACTTTGTAAATAATGTTCAAATGACTTCCTTAAACATTTCCATCCAGACCCAATCTCTAGTTCTACAGAAGTGGCTCAAAGTCATCTATAAGGATGGATACGGCCCTACTGATTTTTCTCCAGTTTTCTAGAGTTGAGAAGGTACCTTGGTTAATAGTTTATTTGCTGAAAATGTGCCTTGAGGCATCCTGAAATTTGCAAATGTGTCCCACACTTACAGGGACTGAGAAGGATTTACCAGGATAACACTTACTTGCCAGGAGTTATTTATTCAGCTTCGCTCTTAGCCTGACTGAGAGCAGACAGCTACACTGAGGTGTCACAGACCCTGACCAAATATGCCAAAAAAAATAATTGCCAAATAGCAATGACAAGTTAGGGACTCTCAAGGGGATGAAAGGGATAGACTGCATCTTTCCAGCTCTTCAGCTGGAGATTAAGCTATCTCTCTGGTCAGTGGTCTCAAGACTGAGCTCCTGGAGAAAATGGGACTTCTCTTCCAGCTTTGAGGATTCATTACAGTGGCCTTACTATCACATTTCATGGTGAACAGAGTATTTAACTGGTGTCCTGGTTTCAGCCGGGATGGAGTTAACTGTCTTCCTAGTAGCTGGTGCAGTGCTATGTTTTGAGTTCAGTATGTGAAGAATGTTGATAACACTGATGTTTTCAGTTGTTGCTCAGTAGTGTTTAGACTATGGTCGGGGATTTTTCAGCTTCTCATGCCCAGCCAGGGCACCTGACCCAAACTGGCCAACGGTGTATTCCATACCATGTGATGTCCCATCTAGTTCAGGAACTGGGAAGGGGTGGGGGGGCAGGGATTCGCCGCTCGGGGACTGGCTGGGTGTCGGTCGGCGGGTGGTGAGCAATTGCCCTGCGCATCATTTGTACATTCCAATCCTTTTATTACTTACTGTTGTCATTTTATTAGTGTTATCATTATCATTATTAGTTTCTTCTTTTCTGTTCTATTAAACCGTTCTTATCTCAACCCAGGAGTTTTACTTCTTTTCCTGATTTTCTCCCCCATCCCACTGGATGGGGGGGGGGGGGGAGTGAGTGAGCGGCTGCGTGGTGCTTAGTTGCTGGCTGGGGTTAAACCACAACAGTCCTTTTGGCGCCCAACGTGGGGCACGAAGGGTTGAGATAACGACAAACCTGACCAGAGCTCGTTAAAACAGATTTGTTCTAAGCATTCATTATGTTGATTTATGTATTAGAGTTGTTGCTCTGGTTTTTAAGGCTCTGTTATGTATCTCCTCGCTTGTTGTATGTAGTTCCTCTTCTACTGCTTATCATCTGTGGGAGGTGGATTAAGGTTTTCGCTTTGATGTATGGTATAACTCTGGTTTATGGTATGATAAAGTCATCAGCTGTGGGATTAATCCGGTATTTGCACTTTAGCATTGTCACCTTTATACTGCGGGAGCCGTTTGTGGGAAACTATTAGTAATTATACCATTTACCTTTCCTCCATGGAAAACCAGTCTATGGGTGGGGTACCTTTCTTCCCCTCTCCTTTCTCCTTCAGTCCAGTTACAATGGTGTTTGAGAATTTTGAGAAATTTGAATACTCCTGGAGTGTTGGGACTAGCACGGTCCTAGCCCTACTGCTAGGAATTAGCATACTTCTGAATGTGGTTCAGCTCTCGGTTAAGGTTAAACAGCTATTTAAGAAGATCACCCAGAGGTGTGCCCCAAGGCTGGATAATTATGAGTGGCAGGTGTGTGGGGTAGTATGGGCAGGTACCTAGAAAAGTGGGCACCTCCAATGTTTTGGAAATTCACCTCTGAACAAGTGCAGGATCCAGAAGAACTAGTAAAATATTTGGAAAAGGTATGCTGTCACCCCGGCAGCTCCAGAGAGATACAAATCACTGCAATGTGCTGGGGCCTGGCCCATGCCTATCGAGCCCTGTTCGACACCATCCAGTACCCTCAAGGGGAAGAGAAAGTCTCTGGACCTAACAACAAAATTATGAGCACCGTGGCCACCCAAACCTTGGCAACAGGCGCTGCGGCCCCTCCAGCCCCGACAAGGAGCATTGCAGGCACCCAGACCTTGGCGACAGGCACCATGACCCCTCCAGCCCTGGCGATGAGAACTCGGGCTACCCAAACCTCAACAACAGGCACTGCAGCCCCTCCAGCCCTGGCAAGGAGCACAGCAGCTACCCAAACCTCGGCGACGGGCACTGCGGTCCCTCCAGCCCCAGCGACGAGCACTGCTGCTACCCAAACCTCGTCGACAGACACTGCGGTTATCCAAAACCTGGTGAGCGATACTGCAACTGAACCAGCGGACCAACCTGCGCCAGCATCAGTTGCCCCCATACAGAAAAAGAAATATACAAAAAAAATCAGTTCGCTTAGCGAAGGATGAAGATGAACCAGGGTCATCACGGGAACCGGAGGAAGAGGCAGAACCAGAGGTAATAACCCGGTCCCTATCCTTGAGTGAGCTGCGGGATTTGCGAAAAGACTTTGGCCGCCGTATAGGTGAGCATATTATCACCTGGCTCCTCCGATGCTGGGACAATGGGGCTAATAGCTTGGAATTAGAAGGTAGGGAAGCCAAGCAACTGGGATCGCTTGCCAGGGAAGGTGGCATTGACAAGGCAATTGGAAGAGGGACACAAGCCATCAGCCTCTGGAGGCGACTCCTGTCAAGTGTGAAGGAAAGGTACTCCTTTAAGGAAGATTTATATGTCAATCAAGCAAGTGGACCACCATGGAAAAAGGTATTCAATATCTGAGGGAATTAGCTGTGCTAGAGACAGTTCATCATGACCCGGACAACCCACAATTACCCAAAGATCCAGACGAAGTCCAATGCACACGACCCATGTGGCGGAAGTTTGTACGGAGCGCACCATCATCCTATGCCAACGCACTGGCAATAATGGCCTGGAAGGATGAAGAGGCACCGACAGTGGAGGAAGTGGCTTGCCAACTCCGTCAATACGAAGAAAATCTCTCCTCCTCCCTACAAGCTTGCATTGCGGCTGTGGAGAAGCTGTCCGAGGATTTCCAGCAATTCAAAGAGGATATGTCCTACTCCACACGTGTAAGGACCAATGTCTCAGCTATTAGGAGCGAGCATTCCTCTGCCCAAGAGAGAGAATACAGAAGGTACACACCGCGAGGTGCCCTGTGGTTTTACCTATGTGATCAGGGAGAGGACATGAGGAAATGGGACAGAAAACCTACCTCGGTCCTAAATGCACGGGTACACGAGCTGCGAGGAAAAACCACCACAAAAGGGGATTCTACCAGGAAAAATGCCGCTCCAGTTTCCAAACAGAGTAGAAGGGCTGATCTTATTTCCGATCCTCTTGAAGGAACTTCTGAGCCAATTTTACGAGAAGTGAATACTGGATAGTCTGACCAGAATTAGAGGGGCCCTGCCTCCAGCCAGGTGGAGGAAAGGGATAACCGGGTCTATTGGACTGTGTGGATTCGATGGCCTGACACGTCAGACCCACAGGAGTATAAGGCTCTAGTAGACACCGGCGCACAGTGCACTCTAATGCCATCAAGTTATAAAGGGACAGAATCCATTTGTATTTCTGGTGTGACAGGGGGATCCCAAGAGTTAACTGTATTGGAAGCTGAAGTAAGCCTAACTGGAAAGGAATGGCAGAAACACCCCATTGTGACTGGTCCAGAGGCTCCGTGTATCCTTGGCATAGACTACCTCAGGAGGGGGTATTTTAAGGACCCGAAGGGGTATCGATGGGCTTTTGGTATAGCTGCCTTGGAGACGGAGGGCATTGAACAGCTGTCTACCCTGCCTGGTCTCTCTCAAGACCCTTCGATTGTGGGGTTGCTCAAGGTTGAAGAACAACAAGTGCCAATTGCTACCACGACAGTGCACCGGCGGCAATATCGCACCAACCGAGACTCTCTGATTCCCATCCACAAGTTGATTCGCCAACTGGAGAGCCAAGGAGTGATCAGCAAAACTCGCTCACCCTTTAATAGTCCCATATGGCCAGTGCGGAAGTTTAATGGGGAGTGGAGACTAACAGTCGACTATCGCGGCCTGAATGAAGTTACACCACCGCTGAGTGCTGCCGTTCCAGATATGCTAGAACTTCAATACGAACTGGAGTCAAAGGCAGCCAAGTGGTATGCCACAATTGACATTGCTAATGCGTTTTTCTCAATCCCTCTGGCAGCAGAGTGTCGTCCACAATTTGCCTTTACTTGGAGGGGTGTCCAGTACACTTGGAATCGATTGCCCCAGGGGTGGAAACACAGCCCCACCATTTGCCATGGACTAATCCAGACTGCACTGGAAAAAGGTGAAGCTCCGGAACACCTGCAATACATTGATGACATCATCATATGGGGCAACACGGCAGAAGAAGTTTTTGAGAAAGGGAAGAAAATAATCCAAATCCTTCTGGAAGCCGGTTTTGCCATAAAAGAAAGTAAGGTCAAGGGACCTGCACAGGAGATCCAGTTTTTGGGAATAAAATGGCAAGATGGACGTCGTCAGATCCCAATGGATGTGATTAATAAAATAGCAGCTATGTCTCCCCCGACTAATAAAAAGGACACACAGGCCTTCCTAGGTGTCGTGGGGTTTTGGAGAATGCATATTCCAAATTACAGTTTGATTGTAAGCCCTCTCTATCAAGTGACCCGGAAGAAGAATGATTTTAAATGGGGCCCTGAACAACAACAAGCCTTTGAACAAATTAAAAGGGAGATTGTTCATGCCGTAGCCCTTGGACCAGTCCGGACAGGACAAGATGTTAAAAATGTGCTCTATACTGCAGCTGGGGAGAATGGCCCTACCTGGAGCCTCTGGCAGAAAGCACCTGGGGAGACCCGAGGCCGACCCCTGGGGTTCTGGAGTCGAGGATATCAAGGATCCGAGGCTCGCTATACCCCAACTGAAAAAGAGATATTGGCAGCATATGAAGGAGTTCGAGCTGCCTCAGAAGTGGTTGGTACTGAGACACAGCTCCTCTTAGCACCCCGACTGCCAGTGCTGGGCTGGATCTTCAAAGGGAGGGTCTCCTCTACACATCACGCAACTGACGCCACGTGGAGTAAGTGGATCACATTGATCACACAACGGGCTCGCATAGGAAACCCCAGTTGCCCAGGAATTTTAGAAGTGATCACGGACTGGCCAGAAGGCAAAGATTTTGGAATGTCACCAGAGGAGGAGGTGACACGGGCTGAAGAGGCCCCGCTGTATAATAAACTGCCAGAAAATGAGAGGCAATATGCCCTGTTCACTGATGGGTCCTGTCGCATCGTGGGAAAGCATCGGAGGTGGAAGGCTGCTGTATGGAGTCCCACACGACAAGTTGCAGAAACCGCTGAAGGAGAGGGTGAATCGAGTCAGTTTGCAGAGGTGAAAGCCATCCAGCTAGCATTAGATATTGCTGAAAGAGAAAAGTGGCCAGTGCTCTATCTCTATACTGACTCATGGATGGTGGCAAATGCCCTGTGGGGGTGGTTACAGCAATGGAAGCAGAGCAACTGGCAGCGCAGAGGTAAACCCATTTGGGCTGCTGCACTGTGGCAAGATATTGCGTCCCGGTTAGAGAATCTGGTTGTAAAAGTACGTCATGTAGATGCTCACGTACCCAAGGGTCGGGCCACTGAAGAACATCGAAACAACGAACAGGTGGATCAGGCTGCCAAGATTGAAGTGGCTCAGGTGGACCTGGACTGGCAACATAAGGGTGAGCTATTTATGGCTCGGTGGGCCCATGATACTTCAGGCCATCAGGGAAGAGATGCAACATATAGATGGGCTCGAGACCGAGGGGTGGACCTGACCATGGACACTATCGCACAGGTTATCCATGAATGTGAAACATGTGCTGCAATTAAGCAAGCCAAGCGGTTAAAGCCCCTGTGGTATGGAGGGCGATGGCTGAAATATAAATTTGGGGAAGCCTGGCAGATTGACTATATCACACTCCCACAAACTCGCCAAGGCAAGTGCTATGTGCTGACAATGGTGGAAGCAACCACCGGATGGCTGGAAACATACTCTGTACCCCATGCCACTGCCCGGAACACTATCCTGGGCCTTGAGAAGCAGGTCTTGTGGCGACATGGCACCCCAGAAAGAATTGAGTCAGACAATGGGACTCATTTCCGAAACAACCTCATAGACACCTGGGCCAAAGAGCATGGCGTTGAGTGGGTGTATCATATCCCCTATCATGCACCAGCCTCTGGGAAAATTGAGCGATACAATGGACTGTTAAAGACTACATTGAGAGCAATGGGGGGTGGAACCTTCAAACATTGGGATACACATTTAGCAAAAGCCACCTGGTTAGTCAACACCAGAGGATCTGCCAATCGGAGTGGCCCTGCCCAATCAGAATTTTTACATACTGTAGAAGGGGATAAAGTCCCTGTAGTGCACATGAAAAACATGTTAGGGAAAACAGTCTGGGTTACTCCTGCCTCAGGCAAAGGTAAACCCATTCGTGGGATTGCTTTTGCTCAAGGGCCTGGGTGCACTTGGTGGGTGATGCGAAAAGATGGGGAAGTCCGATGTGTGCCTCAAGGGGATTTGACTTTAGGTGAAAATAGCCAGAATTAAACTGTATGATATTAGTTGCTATATAACCCTGCTACTGTATGTTATCATTACTATAATTGTTATATGCTATATCCATAGTACTATAGTAAGAATCACTTGGATCAAGCAAGAAAGAACTGTGATAAAACTGAGCAAAGCGCCGTAGAGGTGGAACCAGAACTGACTCCAGCATGCAACAATCCAACGGTGCACACCATCCTCCTGCTGCGTCAAATGTCATCTGCTCATCACACCGCACAGAAGCCCAATTCTGCTCTACCGACTGAGAGGACTTTGCACCATCCCTCCTGCCCAGACAGACTGGTATGACAGATGGAGCCCAGAGTCGGAAACTAAATGAACTCAACAAACATTTTATGAACATAACCCATGAACTAAAGAACCGTTATCTCTGTGTGTATATACTTTTATATATATATATATATATATATATCATTATTCATATGTCTCAAAGGGATGGAAAGGTGGTGATGATTGATCAGAATGTAACTAAAGGTATGGGAACTGAGCATGACGTCAATGGTATAGAATGAGGGGTGGATACTGTCCTGGTTTCAGCCGGGATGGAGTTAACTGTCTTCCTAGTAGCTGGTACAGTGCTATGTTTTGAGTTCAGTATGTGAAGAATGTTGATAACACTGATGTTTTCAGTTGTTGCTCAGTAGTGTTTAGACTATGGTCGGGGATTTTTCAGCTTCTCATGCCCAGCCAGGGCACCTGACCCAAACTGGCCAACGGTGTATTCCATACCATGTGATGTCCCATCTAGTTCAGGAACTGGGAAGGGGTGGGGGGGCAGGGATTCGCCGCTCGGGGACTGGCTGGGTATCGGTCGGCGGGTGGTGAGCAATTGCCCTGCGCATCATTTGTACATTCCAATCCTTTTATTACTTACTGTTGTCATTTTATTAGTGTTATCATTATCATTATTAGTTTCTTCTTTTCTGTTCTATTAAACCGTTCTTATCTCAACCCAGGAGTTTTACTTCTTTTCCTGATTTTCTCCCCCATCCCACTGGATGGCGGGTGCGGGGAGTGAGTGAGCGGCTGCGTGGTGCTTAGTTGCTGGCTGGGGTTAAACCACGACACTGGGTACAACATAACAGCTTTCATTTCAGTCTAAATCATCTCTACTTAGATTTTCACTGGAAAAAAGAAAATCCATAATTGGCATCATCCTCAATTTTTACCACTGTGTCATGGCATCTTCTAAAATTGGATAACACAAACAGATTCCCCTTTCCTCCACGCCTCTCCCTTACAAGGGTGTGTAACTGCAGTTTCAGTCATACGTGTTACAACCACAATTTTCGCAAGCATTTGGGAAAAATCCTTTCACTGTTAATTTGACTATAGTGCAAAAGGCCAGCACAGGCTGGTACACTAAGAGTGATGAGGCCTTGCGCTACTTTCTTGCAGAGAGCAAAACTCATGTTCTATTCTTGGTTTGGGTTTGTGTGGCGCGTATTTTCGGTAGCGGGGGAGGGGCCGCAGGGGTGGCTCCTGTGAGAAGCTGTTGGAAGCTTCCCCGGCTCCAAGTCGGACCGGCCTCTGGCCCAGGCTGAGCCCATCAGTGACGGTGGTAGTGCCTCTGGGAGAACAGATTTAAGAAAGGGAACCGGCAGTGAGTAGTGGGATTGGAATGTGAGAGGAGCCCCTCTGCAGACACCGAGGTAGGTCAGTGCAGAAGGAGGGGAGGAGGTGCGCCGCAGGAGGTTGATGCCCCTGCAGCCCGTGGTAAGACGGCGGGCTGTCCCCCTGCAGCCCACGGAGAGGAGCGGAGGCCCCCCAGGATGGCCGGGACTCCATGGGAAAGCCCACGCCGGAGCAGCCTGTGGCTGAAGATCGGCCCGCGGAAAGGACCCATGCCAGGGAAGTTTGGGATGAACTGAAGCCCACGGAAAGGACCCACGCCAGGGAAATTTGTGAGGAACTGCAGCCCGCGGAAAGGACCCACGTTGGAGACGTTCATGAAGGGCTGTCTCCCGTGGGAGGGACCCCACGGTGGAGCAGGGGACGGGTGAGGAGTCCTCCCCCTGAGGAGGAAGGAGCGGCAGAGACAAGGTGTGGGGAGCTGACCCCAACCCCATCCCGTCTCCCTGCGCTGCTGCAGGGGAGGAGGTAGAGAAAAGCGGGAGTCGAGTTGAGCCGGGAAGGAGGGAGAGGTGGGGGGAAGGTGTTCTAAGGTTTGGTTTTACTTCCTAATATCCTTGTTTTGATTTGATTTGTAGTCAGTTAAATTGATTTTGTTTCTTCCCCAAGTTGAGCCTGTCTTTTGCCTGTGACCATAAGTTGTGAGTGATCCCTCCCAGTCCTTGTCTTGACCCACAAGCCTGCCTTTATATTTTCTCCTCAGCCCACTGTGGGTGGGGCAGGGAGGAGCAAGCAAGCAGCTGTGTGGTGCTTTGTTACCGGCTGGGCTGAAACCATAACAGTTCTCAGAAGTCACTTTTTTTATGAGCTATCATGTCCTGATCTACAGGTGTGAGTGCTTACTATAAATTTTAGTAAAATAACACCGTGGGAACATCTTAATAATAAAAAGTGTTCTTAAGCCACTATGGCTTACTCTTCTTCACGAAAAGGAATATGCTGTTCCAACTGGCAATCTTGCATACAGATACAACTACATCCACACTAAGACTCTTTCACCATCTGGCATACTCAAAGCTTCAAAACTATATGTGGAAAATTATGTCCACTGAAATGCAAGTAACTGCACATCATCATTATGGTATCACTTGTTTGCTCTTGCTATGTTTCATTTCCTGGTAAATAGTATTGGTCAGTGATAAAGTTTAGCAATTTATTTTTCGCACATTTAATTAAGCACTTCAGTCTAAGATGCTTAGCAAGCAAAGATGAAATTCAGCAAACATTTAGTCCCAAGCATGCAAAAAAAGTCCCACTGACTTGGCCCAAATACAGTAAAAGTCTAGAAGCATGCATAATAAAAAAGGTACTGCATACTCACGCTGAGGAAAGCAATGAGCACAGAAAAAATTGGGGAAAAGAATACAGAAAATAAAGTTGTATATGAATGCATAAGCATTTTTTAGATGTATCTCTTCATGCAGACTTCTGTTTAAAACAATTGTGACAGAATCTGGTCTAAGAATATGTAAGACACTTCCCCCCTGCAAACAAATGGCTTTTTGTAGGAATACCTAGGAACTAAAACTGTCAGTATAAATTTACTACCTTTAGTTACAGGCAAGATCTTTTTTCTGAACACCCTGCCCAAATCCTGACCTGTCTTTGCTGATGCTCTGAATTCTAAAACCAGCCACACACATTTCACACAAATTATGGGTTACACACTACATGTATCTGTGTGCATGTGTAACACAACATAGTTTTTATTGCTGTGACCACCTACTACTAAACACAAATTAGAAATTCTTTTACACATTCTTTTAAACTTCTAGTCTGGATGCCTGCTACAGATTGCAAAGCCTACAATATATGTTGTATATACTTATATACAGATCCTCTTCCTCCGCACTCCAAAATATATTTAAATTGGTAGTATGGGCAAATCTTAAAGAGTTAACTATTTATCAGCAACTTCTTTTGAGACTCACATCTCTGTAAGATGACTGCAATCGCACAATAGCTGCATACCACTAGGAAACATGCATCTGCACCCGTGGGCTGCCCCTGCAGCAGCGGAAGTCACTCTAAATTTAAGGGCCTGGTTATTAGCATGTGTGCTTCAGTTGCTTTGCGGAATGTGTGGGAAAACTGATTATTCTTAATTGCATTGTATGTCTAAAAAGCTAAAACAACAATCATGTCATCCTTACACAACAAAAATGGTATCATAATAAATGCAGCAATGTCTTTTTCCATGAAGCTTAACTCAAATATCTTCGGCTGCTATTTTAAGCTTCCTGTTACAAAACAGCTGATTATTTGCCAGTCATTGCTGCTGATAAAGCAGAAACTTCCAAATGTTATTAGCACAATATTGATGCCAACATTTAAGGGTGATAACAATGGTTTTATTCATCACCCATAAATGTACGCACACTACAGGTTACCACAGGTTACTGGTCTGGTCACAGAAAACTTCACAACCTTATTATACAAAGGAGAGTAAGGGCAAAGTGCAGACAGATTTTAATGAGATTTTGTTTTGATAAACTGCTGTCCATCACATCGAATCATTTCACATTAGCACAATAAGAGGCACTACACACACAAGGCAAAAGTCTTTTTCCCTTCCCCGTTTTCTGAAGAACGAGGCCTCTGATAAGATTCTTGAGAGCACGAGCATGATTTAACCTGCTACTCCCATGTGGTATTCTGAGCAACAGGACATCACTCCATGAAGACAAGAAACCTTTGCTCACCTTGAGTACTGTGTTCAGTTTTGGACCCTCACTACAGGAAAGACATTGAGTTGCTGGAGCGTGTCCAGAGAAGGGCAACCAAGTTGGTGAGGGGCCTGGAGCACAAGTCTTGTGAGGAGCGGCTGAGGGAACTGGGGCTGTTTAGTCTAGAGAAGAGGAGGCTGAGGGGAGACCTTATCGCTCTCTACAACTACCTGAAAGGAGGCTGTAGCGAGGTGGGTGCTGGTCTCTTCTGTCAGGTGGCTGGAGATAGGACAAGAGGAAATGGCCTCAAGTTGCAGCAGGGGAGGTTTAGATTGGATATTAGGAAAAATTTCTTTACTGAAAGGGTTATGAGGTATTGGAACAGGCTGCCCATGGAAGTGGTTGAGTCACCATCCCTGGAGGTATTCAAAAAGCGTGTAGACAAGGCACTTCAGGACATGGTTTAGTGGGTATGGTTGACAGCTGGACTAGATGATCTTAAAGGTCTTTTACAACCTAAATGATTCTATGATTCTATAAATAAAAAGGAGACAAAAAAGTTACTCCACATCTTATTCATGGAAAAGGCAGAGACAGACTGCAAGCATCCAAAGGTGTAGCTTTTCAGTACGGTGTGAAAATGCATTCAGGTTTCTAAGAAGATAATCTGTAAATTCACATTGAATGATACATAGTACATGACATTAACGTATGCATGTTCAAAGCCAGATCTCAAGGTCCAGTGTGCATGAGTCAATACCTCACACTGACTAATGGATCTTACAGGACCTCATTAAGACTCCGCGCTTTTCCAAACTTGATCCTAGAACACTGTGTATACCTGAGATACTTTGTGTACTGAAACATTTTAACCTCCCTAAACACATTGAATATAATATAAACTCTATCCACCTTCAGAAATGTCCTAAATGGTTTACAAGTATTGTCCAAAAATGTTATACAGACTGTACAATAAAGATGAAGGCCAAACTTAACCTTAGCTTATTATCAGAGCGGACAAAGACTTGCTGAGATAATGTGAGGCCAGACTAGCCAGCCTTTGCACTGCCCTAAGTCAATACTCTTTCAAAATCTGCCAGCTTTGATGGTGTTAATGAAAGACCATCAATCTCTTATATTTATTGCCTGCTTTATGAATTTTAAGCCTATATATGCTATGCCAATCATCAATCATACATAAATATCTTTGCATATGTTTCACTTTGCATGTTGATTCTACAAATAAAACTCTAAAATGTAAGGGACCAATTAAAAGATATGCCAATTCCAATAAAATGATCAAAAGTCCAGGTCAGTTTTCAGTATTTGAATCCAAAACACAGAAATCAAAACAACCTGAACATCTGCTGCTACATATGGTGATGCTTTATTCCACCAGGTATTTATACACATTCATAAGAGCTCCTTGAGCCTCTTCTCCATTCCTTCAGGATAAACAGTCCTAGCTCTCTCAGCCTCTCCTCATATGAAAGATACTCCAAGCCCTTAATTATTTTCATGGCCCTTCACTGGACCTGCTCCAGTATGAGCACATCCTTGTCCTACAAACCCCATAAGTGGACCCAATTGTGGACCCATAACTGGATCCACTGGTTATTTGTCCTCACCAGTGCTGAGCAGAGGGGAAGGATCACGTCCCTCAACTACTGGCAACGCTCCTCCTAATACAGACCAGGATGCTCTCTTCATCACAGGGGCACACTGCTGGCTCATGTTCCATTTTTTGTCCACCAGGACCTCCAGGTCCTTTTCTGCAAGCTCCTTTCCAGCCAGTCAGCCCCTAGTCTGTACTGATGAACGAGGTTATTCCCTACCATGTGCAGGACTTCGTACTTCCCTTTGTTGAATTTCTTTAGGTTCCTGTTAAGCCATTTCTCCAGCCTGTCAAGGTCCCTCTAAATGGCAGCACCACCACCTGGTGTATCAGCCACTCTTCCCAGTTTTGTATATTCTGCAAACTTGCTGAGGGTGCACTCTGTCCATCGTCCAGGTCACTAATGACCATGTTAAACAGTACTGGCCCAGCGTACCGCTGGGGATGCCACTAGCGATTGGCCTCCAGCTGGACTTCATGTCACTATTCACAACCCTTTGAGCATGACAACTCAGCCAGTTTTCATTCCACCTCAAAAATCTAAATCAGCACTGTTGAGGGAGGGCAGAGTGAGGACCCTTCATGGTCTAGTCTCAAAAGCTATTGGCAGATAAATCCAACACATGCCGAAATACAGCCTCCAGCCATCACAATTATTAGGCAGCTTCCCAGTGCCACAAGGACTGTCAAGGTCAAATGCAAAGGATCTAAGTGCCACCCAGGCAGAAACTAGATGTTAATTCCTCAGAGACTTCTCAGGAAAAAGAATTTGGACGCCAAACAATACTTGGAGAGACCAACAGAACAAAGCATTGGGTTTTTGAAATTGGAGGATTATTCCATGTTTAGGAGAGGTTAATAGCTTTAATTATCTGAACAAGCTACTGATTATTTTCATTACCAGTTACCGTATTGGCCCCTCTACTGATAATGGCAGTCAATGGTCAAAATATTTGAAACCTTCCAGGCCTCCCCTTGGAGGAAGATTTGCACTACATCAGGTATGGTAAAAGGGATGTATTACTCATCTTTATGAGTTTTCTTATCTGATGTTCCCATGTGAATAACAGTTGGGATCTGTAAAGATACTTACAATCCCTTTTCACTGGCAATAGCTGATGTTAGAAACCCTCAGATTCGAAGTATCTTGCAAGACAGCACTGCCTTTTGATTCATAAAGTTGAGTAGTAGCATTTCTAAAAGCATCCAATGATGGATCATGAGGGGAACAGCTGAGGGCTTCCGGATAGTCACTATGTATGGGTGAGTTCTGGAGCAGGGCTTAAAGGGTAGTAACTTTTGAATGCCCTCTAACTGCTGTTGGTTTTACAGAGCAACAAGCTGATTGGTCCAGCTGGCATCATGAAGCAGCTTGCTTTGATTTTGGAAAGACGCCATCCTTTTATAAAGGCTAGATACAGTATTTCTGTAAGGTAGGTGTTTGTCAACACAACAAGGAGCACTTTCAGGTGGCATTAAGAGAGAGCACTCTGAGCTCCTTCCCAAGGTTGGCATAGGAGCAAGCAGCTTTGTATGAAGGCTGAACAAATCTTTGGGACTAGCTGTGGACAGTTCAGAACAAAGACACCTACTTGAGAAGTTTGTAAGCATAAAACCAGAAAACGCTAAACCAGTTTTTTCAAACAAAGCTTTGAAACATATCACCAACATTTTTTAAAAAGAGATATGCCACTCCTTCCTCTCCCCTCCATCTTCCCATTTACAGCAGTCTCTTCACTCACTCACAGAACTGGCAAATAACTACTCAGTAAAACACTATGTGACCATACATACGTCTCTCTTTAGGTTCTTGAAGTACTTCCCTGGTATTAACGGGTGTGGTCAAAGAGAAAAGCTGGTCTCTTACAGGCTTGGAACCACAGAAAAATTGCAATGTTACTTTTAATTTACTGCTTAATTTGTCTTTGGTTACACTTTGAAGTTTCCAGTGTGATATTTGATTCAATGCAAAGGTTGCTTAAGGACAAGCATTCTCTAGTCTTAATGTAGATTAAAGGCTGCAATTAAGAAGGTGATGTATTCAGGATTTCACTAACCTGTACACAGGCTCTCTTCTCCTGGCAACCAAATGTATCTACAGCACATGTTGATTTTTTTCTCTCTCTGACCCTATCAAACTCTGGTTCCCAAATACATTGAAGAGTAGGTGATCCTCAGTTTTTCTTCAGATCCAGAACAGTTACATTCCTTCCAGACGTGATAAACTTGGCACATCATTTCTCTACCTTTACACATTGGTTTGAATAAAATGTCAGCTGTGCCACAGAACCATGGAGTGGCCACATTCTTTTTTTGTTCAAGGGAAGGGCACAATCCTTTCATAACAACTTAGTATTTAATTACTGTAACAAATGGGAACAAGACCAAGAAGTTTGGTCAGCGGCAGTTCTGAGCAATACATATAAATCATAAAGACCACACACTTTGAAACTATTTGCCTACTTTGCACTCTCTTCCAGTGAAAGCAAACAGTAAAAATAAAAAATGTAAATTTCATGGACTGGATTAACGTATCCTAAATGCTCTCACTGAGCAAACTGAAGAGCAGCATTCCACACAAAGTTTTCCTTTTTCCCTCTGGTCTTCCCAATCTGCACTAGTCTCTCTCTTCACTGCCATGTTGCAGGACATACTATCCTGCAACTTCACAGCTATCAGTCTACCAGACAGATCAGTATTAAGAATATCTGCAATAATCCTCTTGCAGAGAAGAGAAGTTTGAGTGGATGCCACGAGCTTGTGTGTTTATAGTAAGACTGGGAATGATCACTTTGGTCTCTGAGATGAGACAGAACACTGGCACTGATGTCAAGGAAAGCACACCAAAGACTACCAACCAAGGAGATCATTCGCTTCTACAGAACCCATGATCCATCAGACAATTTTTCTGATCAACTTTCAAGTTCCATATAAGTGTGAGCACAGAAAAAATGACTTTGCCTAACTGATCCAGGAGCAAAGCAGATGAGAGCCATTAAATGTGCTCTGAATGCACCTTACTGAAAGAGGCAGCAAAGTTAACACAACATCACAGCATCAGACAGGGTAATCTACATTTGGCATTACAGTGTATTACTCTGAACACTCACTCAGGAAGCAGGACAGCCTAGTTCTGCTCTTCAGACCGTGTCAAGTTTTTATCCAGTTGCTGCCTAATGTGAGAAGTATAAACTGCTGGGAACAGACTGCAACTGAGGCCTCTCCTATCCCAGCTCACCATCCTAATAGGTTGGAGACAGGATCCCTCTCTCACTCTTCTTCTGGTCATATGATATTTGCACTGTTCATTTCCCAGTTGACTGGATGCAATAAATAGATTTGTATCAGTTGGGCATGCTATTTACCAAAAAGACTTTTATAGCTTTTATTTCATATTCAATAGTGCAATGGATGTTAACTTTGGATTGCATACCCTTATTTTTAGAGATGAGACTTTTCTCCTGATCATCTGAAAGAACATATGCTGCAAGGAAATGAAACCATTTTCTTAATTTTCTAATGAGAATGCAATATACATCTAGCCTTTCCACCCAAAAAGCCATTTAAAAACTCCTGGAAACGCAGTGAACAACTTTAAAGTGGGAAACTTGTCACTTTCCCAGATTTCTAAAATTTTAAATACCTAAACTATACGTCAATTAAAAATAAATTCTCTGGTATTGTAAACTGTCATTAAAACTGTTCCTTGCTGTTGAAAAATAAAGTATCAGGCACAGAATCACATTCTCCATTGCCACATTAGTTTTCCATTCGTTTTTCAACAATGAAATTACACACACACAGACACGCACACACAAAATAAATAAACTTTAATCACAGTATCACACTGGAGCCAGTGTAATTAATGTTGTGTCAGCATTTCCATTTAAGCCACCATTTGCAAGAGGTTTATAGCACAGCCATAAAAATTCAGTTAGGTTGAAATTAAGCAAACAAGGTCTTATACAGCAAGAAACATTGAAGTATATATACAGACAGCAGCCAGTTACTACTTATATGGGAATTAAAATAGACGCTTACTGATTTTAAAGGGCACTGCAGAGCTATTTTTTTAAACAATATTTTTCTCAACATTTTTTTTTCTCAACATTTATAATAATCTCTCAAAAGCCTGAATCCAAGCTATGTTTCCTTACCCTTTTTCCTTCTCACACAGTAGTTCACACAATTTCTTCCAATTTGGGGATTGTAAGCATTGTTTTTTTGTTTCACTTTTAAAGTAAAAGAATGCAATGAAAACATTTCTTTTGAAAAACAACACACATGACCACAGTCTGATCCTGATACAGGCCTCCAAGCATTACTGAAGCAGAAATGACAAACAGTCCTTACACCTTCCAAAAATCATGAAATATAGCCGTCTGGAAAATCTGAGTACTCAGATATGAGGTTTTAAGAGTGCTATTTAGAATTTCATTCTAAATGAGGTCCTATTTCTGTTTTCAGTAGAAATCATCAGAGCAGTATTTTTGTCACTATTTCTGTCCCTTTTCCCTCTCTACTCTTTAGCTTTAACTGATGTAGTGGTACAATTTCCAAAGGTGAGCTTTGTAATACTGACTACCTTTTTGGTAACTCGTACTGAGCCAATCAGCCTGGCATTTTGAGCTGCAGATAGAAGACCCAGTGCAAGCAACCTAGAACTCAGACTGGGCATGCAGTGCTATTAACTTAAAGGTCCTAATAACTTAATGCCCTGCTATAAAGAAGGCTCTTCAAAAAGCTGAGCTGAATCATTTATGAGTTTCTCTGATAACCAGCCAACTGAGAAGAATAAGGGATCAAATTAGCACTGATGCTGACGAAAATCAGCAAAAACACCGATGAGGACATAACAATTACAAGGGTGCAAAATTGGCTGCATTTCACAATTTGACACTTTCACAACTTAAAATAAACAGCACTCATATTTGAAATCTGCCACTTAGCTGCAGAACAGGATGGACAAAGGCAGCAGAAACTCTATTTCATTCTGCCAATGTGCCTTTGCCCTGTTGTGGAGAGTTTTTTTCAATTAATATATCTCTCAAACAGTATGTGATCCTACATACTATTCAGTAGACACAGTATGGTGAACTCGGTTGAAAATATTTCAACCTTGAATCTTCAGTATCCTTGATTTGTGGCTTTAAGTCAGATTCATTGAGGTTTGTTGCATGTAGGTTGTTTTGGTTTAAAACACTACTTTATCTCTAATCAAGGATTTAAAAATTGAACTGGCCAGACATCCAGGACGCACACTACTTAAAGTCCTGAATTTATGCCAAAAAAATCATTGCCAGGCTATAGGAATAAAGCTAGTGAGATCTATTTTAAAAAACTGAAAAATAATGCTTGATGAGTGGAACACTTACATATGTCTAAAAAAGTCAGAAGTCCCCTTCCTCTTCACTTTCCTGTAAATTTCTATTAGGTTTCCTTAAAACTACAAAATTCAGACTTCTGTTTTTCTCTTTTTTTAGCATTCCCCATTAGTCTGAGAAATATTGAAATATAATACCACATTACTACAATTACAGTATTTTATCTACCTCAAATTTCGCATTATTCAATTGGTAAAGTTTGAAAATCACTACAATTAGAAATTAAAACCTTTTGAAGGTTTTAATTAGAAAATTAGAAATTAGAAATTATACCTTTTGACAACTTAAAACTGTGCTGGCCAATATTTAACCAACTCTTCATTCTACCAACTAATAAGTCAAATTATCTGCTGAGAAAGAGCTGAGGAAATCTGCGTGGTAGTAGTTACTATTTTGGTTTTTAACACAGATCTTTACATCTACGGCTTGTAGAGTGCTTTTGCATAATAAACCTAACTATCCTTTACAAAAGAACTTGTTCTGGAGAATCAACACAGTGTAAGTGTGCTTCTACTATCACAGCCTAAAATCTACATCAGATTTTATCCACATTTGTACAAAATCATCTCCTTGCACCCCTTGCCCCTCCCAAAGTCTGACAGACATAGCTATGCCAGTAAAATGGTGGGAGAAGGCAATAGGAATAGACAAAAGGAGGACAAGTAGAAAATCCCACTTTTCAAAAAAGAACCCACATTCTTCCCCTGCAGATTTGAAAGGAAAAAAAACCACTTAGTTTCCACCCACAGGTACATCATGCTGTTCTTTAACAAACATGCTTGCTTCTTATTAATTGCTAGGTTTATTTTGAGGTTTCATCTTGCTTTATGCTGTCATAATTTTGGGGGGGCTCTGGGTGGCCGAGGGACAGCCTCTCTCTCATACAAGAGAGTATGAATACGCAAACGACAATTTTGATTTAATCATGCGAGAATCCTAGGAGCCTGGGGCTTATTTAGGGCAGGATCCTGACTCTGAAGGTCACCCAGTGCCACAGAGTTTTAATTTCTTGGCATGACCAGCCAATCTACTTCCACTGTCAATCTAAACCCTTACTTTTCACTTTCTTAAAGAAAGGCCCAATTGCAAACCACAGTGGCAATTTAAAAGGTTAAGAACCATGACTATATTCACCTCTGCCGAACACTATGACATTAGGAAAAGTGCAAAATGACTGCATTTTTGCCACAGATAATTGCCATGAGTTGATACTGAACACTGTACCAGCATCACTGTACCTCAGTCAACTGACAAATGAGCATGAACATACACTAGTCTTTTGCAAAAAACCCATATTTTTTTACATATTTTCATAATAAATAATTTACAGAAACTAAACCAAAGCAAGTGCACATAGCACTGGAATTAAATTAGATGTCAATGTAGTCAAACAAGTTTAAAGCTACCCGCCTACTGCTATCCATATACCATAGCACAGCCACATTACAGTCTACATGCTAACACCAAAGATCTCCAGCGAGAATGAACATCTCAAAGAACAGACGATCCTTGTTACAGAAATGATCCCAGCTATCGAGGGGCCCAGTCTGGCTATGGCTGAGGGGTGGTGCCAGCAAGTCTGGAGGAGCAGCCTGGCACATAGCCTTCATCATGCTCTCGCCTCCCTCTTTGTTGAGCTAGCGAAGTCAAAGGGCTGGCCTCCTAATGATCCAGATGGCCTTCTGGTGACACTGGGGTTGGCATCAAATGGGCAGCAGCAAGCCTGGCACCCAGACCTGCCGTTGTGCTGGGAAGGACTAAAATGGGCCACTGGCAGCAGCTTGGCCTGTTCTTGCACCCCTGATAACTGCCTGAAGTGCTGCCTGCCCACTGTTCCCTGGAGTTGGCTATGAAATGACCTTTCACAGAAACAAGGTTCTTGTCCCTTGATTATATGAAGCTGATTATCTGATTGCCTCACTTGGGGAGGGGGAAGAAGGAGAAAATAGGGAGAAGAGGTGCATGGATTTGTAAGGGCACTCCTCCTTCCCACAGAGTGCTGATGAAAACACTAGGATGGTTTACAGCTTCCTTTGTAACAGTACCAAAAAATAATTGTGGTGGGTTGACCCTGGCTGGAGGCCAGGTGCCCACCAAAGCTGTTCTATCATTCCCCCTTCCTCAGCTGGACAGGGGAGAGAAAATATAACAAAGGGCTCATGGGTCAAGATCAGGACAGGAGAGATCACTCACCAATTACTGTCACAGGCAAAAAAGACTCAGCTTGGGGAAAATTAACTCAATTTATTACCAATCAATCAACCAGAGTAGGGTAATGAGAAATAAAACCAAATCTCAAAACACCTTCCCTCCACCCCTCCCTTCTTCCCACGCACAACTTCACTCCTGAATTCTCTACCTAACCCCCCTCCCAGCAGTGCAGGGGGATGGGGAATACGGTCAGTTCATCACACGTTATTTCTGCTGCTTCATCCTCCTCGGGCAGGACTCATCACACTCTTCCCCTGCTCCAGCATGGGATCCCCCCCATGGGAGACAGTCCTCCATGAACTTCTCCAATGTGGGTCCTTCCCACGGGCTGCAGTTCTTCACAAACTGCTCCAGCATGGGTCCCTCCCACGGTGTGCGGTCCTTCAGGAGCACACTGCTCCAGCGTGGGTCCCTCGTGGGGTCACAAGTCCTGCCAGAAAACCTGCTCCGTGGGCTCCTCTCTCCACAGATCTGCAGGTCCTGCCAGGAGCCTGCTCCAGTGTGGGCTTCCCACAGGGTCACAGCCTCCTTTGGGAACCCACCTGCTCCAGTGTAGGGTCCTCCACGGGCTGCAGGTGGAGATCTGCTCCACCGTGGACCTCCATTGGCTGCAGGGGGACAGCCTGCCTCACCACAGTCTTCCCCACG
This sequence comes from Buteo buteo, assembly GCF_964188355.1. Lineage (NCBI taxonomy): Eukaryota > Metazoa > Chordata > Aves > Accipitriformes > Accipitridae > Buteo > Buteo buteo. The sequence continues at coordinate 50,057,700 of NC_134172.1, read as the reverse complement.
GGCTGCAGGGGAATCTCTGCTCCGGCGCCTGGAGCATCTCCTCCCCCTCCTTCTTCACTGACCTGGGTGTCTGCAGGGCTGTTTCTCTTACATGTTCTCACTCTTCTCTCCGGCTGCTGTTTCCGTGTGCCCCAGCAACGTTTTTTCCTCCTTAAATATGTTATTCCAGAGGCACTACCACTATCACTGATTGGCTCAGCCTTGGCCAGTGGCGGGTCCGTCTTAGAGCCAGCTGGTGTTGGCTCTCTCAAACACAAGGGAAGCTTCCAGCAGCTTCTTACAGAAGCCACACCTGTAACCCCCCCTGCCCCACTACCAAAACCTTGCCACACAAAGCCAATACAATAATACATAGAGACGAGCAACAAAATGCATTTAAATGGTTATATTAAGACAAACAGAGACAGCTTTCAGTAACAGTAGGATACTGGTACAATTAATTTCTTTCTAATATATGTTTCCTTTCACGGTTACAAAGCTTGGGCACTTTATTAGACATTGACAAAGCTGTGTTTATAAGTGGGAGAAATTGCTAGTGAAAATTATGCAGGGAGGCATATCAATTTTCACATCAAGTTACATACTGAAGCATAAGACTTTTTAGACAAGGAATATATTTCTCCAGCTACTTGATTTGTCTTTTTCTTTTCAAAATCTGCACAAGTTAAAATAAAATACACCAAGTAAGCCAACAAAGCAACCTTAAACTGCCATAAAGAATGTAAAATCAACTGAAACAATTGGGACATATGGTTGTCCACTGGACTTCACCTTCCAAATGAAAATGGAGGTTGTATAGAATAAGATTTGTGTTCTTTTCACATACAAAGAAAACCCTGGTTTTCAAATGTATAAACCAGGAGGACATCCTTCCCCCCCCCCCCCCCCCCCAAGAAGGTTAAAGCCCACTCAAAATCTTTTTGGTCTTAAAATCTGATGGAACAGGAAAAATAAAAGAAATTCTATGGTGACATATGATTGCCTACCCTGAGTGTTTTGGCATTTCAAAGTTTAAACTAGACAATCTGTGTTCCTCTATAAGAGACTCTGCAGAAGTACTGAGGCCAGCTCAGGCTAACTGCCTTCATTATTTGTCCTGGTTTTCAACGCATCACAGAACATGAACTGAGCCTCATCTTCCTAACAGCCCTTTTTGAGCTGCTAAAAGTGCCATGATACTTGTAAAATGCAATCCACAATGAATACACTGCTAATAGTACCCAGGCTGGGACCTAGGGGTACTTCAATAATACCTGTTTGGACACCAGTGTACATCTCTTTGTACAGCAGTGGTCATCTCCTACTTGGGTGTTTCTGAAAACCCCATGCTGCTAGTCTGCTGTTGACATCAAGAATCATGAACTTAGACAGCAAGAAGAAACGAATCACGTTTTCCACTGATCATTATTATTATATTTACACTGTTAAAATGCCACCTACAAAAAACAGTTTGCAGGAAGACAACTAGCTTCAGAAGGCATGGATTCTTTCCCTCCTCACATCAGTTAGCAGAATGTAAACTTAAAGTTCAGAAAGCAGTTATGTCACAAATGTGTGTTAAAACAAAGGTCACACGAGGTGGGAAAGGCACAGGCATGTCAGGAGAAAGGAAAGAAAAAGCATTATTATGTACCAGGGATCATGTTTGCTCCCATTCAGACAACAACAGAAGTAGCAAACAGCAAAAGTAAGAGGGCTTGAACATTTTCCTGGACAACTCTTCTATCCAAAACACCTCTTCACATAAGAAAGGGAAGGAAGGAAGGGATGGGAATTCTGTGAACCCTAACAACCACAGCTGCCAGTCATTCTGCTAACTGCTCCACAGGCTGCACTTTCCACACAAGTGTCCACAGCCAGATGTCCAAGATGGCAGTTTGGCAAAGAAGTATTTTTTGGATATGGACCAGCATCAGCTTCAGTAATGACAGATGCAGAAGTCCCTAAACCTCATTAGATCCACAGAAATGAGCAAATACCTGATTCAAAAATGGTGTACTCATTCTAAACATGACAGCTGATTTCAGATTTAGACCTGGATATTTTCGAAGAAAAAGGAAAGAATTTAGTTGGCGGAAAAAAGAAAGTGTGCAGTGATTTAGATTAAACTCTCAAACTAGGACAACCTAATCCAATGAACTGTTGTTTTATGTTCTGAGGAACCGTAATATGATTTGTTGTTCTGAAAATCACTGTTCTGTTTTAAAGTATCCAACAGTTTTCCTCCTGCTAGAACCAATAGTAATAGCTGTAGAATTAGTAGCAGCAATGACTTCAGGGGTCATTATTTTAGCTATTAGCATTTTAGGGAACATTTTAACCCACTGAATGCTAATGGACTTAGCTTAAAAGAAGACTAGATAGTCACTGCATAGAGCACATCAGTAGCCTGAAAATCATCTACAGATAGATCAACACCACCGTTCCATGTTAAGTCATCAAAACAAAAACCTAACTAATTCTGACTGGTATCTCCATCCTAACATGACATTTCTTTCATTTTCCCCAGCAAAAACACAGTGCCTGACTCTCCATACAGAAATGATCTCTACATGCTTTTCATGCTGTTCTGTACCCTACTGGCTAAAAACAGATTAATATGGAGTCTATGGAAAAGAGCTAAGGAACCAAAGCTCTTAAAATGCGATAGCAGGTGCGAATTGAGGAGTAGAAGAACAAAGATTGTCCTTTTTGGGAAGAATATGAATGTAAGTGCCTTTGCTGTCTAAAGCAGCACAGGGGTGGCAAGTACTAAACAGAAACACAGGGAAAAAGTATATCAACATTGCAGGGCTAAATGTGGCTCTAATCATAAACTTGGATAGAAGGTTTTGATAAGTGTTCAGGAGATCAATTTGCTTTCTTGGACCAGCTGGCATTTAGACTGAACTAAAACACAAGCTCTATCACTGCTTATTTTTTAGTATGGACATAGTCATAAACAGCCCATAGCAAGATTACAGGCACCAATCTACTCCTAATGAAATCCATCACTGCCCCCCCTCAGATATGTCACAAAGTTTGCATATTTCAAAAACAAGCAGACATATAGGGACTTTATTTCCAAAAGCTTTGTTGGCCATGCCATTTTGCCTCAGTTGGTCAAATCATACCAACAACTTGTAATTATATACTGCTAAGAATACAAAGAAATTTTCTGCTGCCAGGTGTTCTCACGTTTTGCTTCTTTTTGAGGCAGGGTAGCTGAGAATGGTCTAGGTCCGTTAAACAACTGTGCATCTAGTGACTCCACATTTGAGGCAGAAATAAAGTAAACTGCTCTCTAAATTTAAAAATTAAAAAAAAAAAAGTTGAGAACTCCAGATTATCTCTATGTCACACGTTCTTCCTCCTACCCCCATTCATGGACCTTCTATCTGGATTTCCTCAGCCTGCCTAACAGGCAAATATTATCCTTTCTCGATGAAGGCTGGGCAAATTTGTGGCTTCAACAGACCTCTCACACTTTCTCTCAAAAAAACAGATGTTATTGCAGGGAAATCAACATTTTTCAGCCCTCCAGATTTGAAGAAATCACTGAAATACAAAATTCCACACTCTGGGCACCAGCAAAAGACTGGCCAAAAAACAAATCACAGTGAAGCAGCAGAAAAGGCTCGCAGCAAGCTTAGGTATTGGTAAGTACCCCCTTCATCTCTAAGTCCTAGTTATGCACAGGCACAGCAAGCTCTTTACAAAGGTCTAAGAGGCTGTCCTCCATGCTGGAGAATCACCCACGCCACATGTGCAAGAAGATGCATGAGGATTCTGCAGCTATTCAACCTGCATCAGCTGTCTCCATATCTACACAAGAAACCTGGCAAAACATGCTGCTGACTTCTTAGGGCAACAAGCTACTCTTGAAATGCTTTTGCACTGCATTTCATGCCCAGAATTTTCTGCTTTTCCTAAAATGAGAGTTGCATTCATGCCAACAGATGGAAAACATCATCATCTAGAGTTGGACCCATGCCTTGCTACTGGCTGGAACAAAAGCCATGGAAGTACTTTAGTTAGTTGAGTTAAAACTTTTTTTTATAGTGGCCTGTGGATGAAAAGTTCTCCCACGATACACTGCAGAAAAATTCATACAGTGATGTATCTTAGTGAAGGACCTGTAGAGGTTTCTGTGCTTAACACAGTGTCAGTGTAGACACGGTGCTCTGGTCTGACTTACATATGGATTTACAAGTAAAAACATGGTAAAAAAAGTTTACAGCAACTATGCCAAAAAAACCCAAAACCAACCCAACGCCCCAAAAAACCCCAACAAATGGAGAAGCTGAAAAAAGAGACCACCATAAGCAGGTCTGTTACAACAACAGAAAAGAGAATACTCTAGTTCAAATGGAAAAGACTGCATCAGAAAATCAGAGGGAAATCCCTAGTCCTGGAACTTGCAGTCTCATAGACAGACAGAGGAAATCAAAAGGTCACATATGTATGTCAGGGAATATTTGAAGAATCCAAGGATGGGTGCTGAGATGGGAAAGGGGGTGGTTTCCCTTTGCTAAGAGACAATGCCAATAAATGCTTCACTAAAGAGATTACAGGAAAACTAGAACAGAGAAGGGACTGCCAAATCCCCAGCCATGAAACTCCAACATTCAACAGTTCTCTGAAGCAATATCTTGATGGTTGAACTGTACTGTGGGTCTACCATGGTACTATCATTCTATGTAGCTATTATCTATGCTGTTCAGTGTAGCGCTATCATTCATATTCACAAAGCAGTTTTCTTTCTCCCTGTGTCTTCAGACTTTTCTTTTTCATGTGCAAGTCTTTTTTAGCGATATGGTCTGTTATACTGAAGAGCAAAAGATTTATCACCGAACACTTCAGCTCCCTCATCTCATGGACTGCAATTTTTCAGACTGTGGGTCAGGGACCTTTCCATTTTGCTGCAATACCCAAGAGACTAGTTTATCTGCAATGTGAATTTCCCGTACCTTTAGTAATTTCTACTCAAGAGAAAATTTAAACTACCATTCAAAACTGACTAGAGCTCCATCTGTTGCAAAAAAGCTACATTAACTTAGACTTTTGTCTCTTCACCACCCAGATCCTGTCTGCTGCAGCCCTCCAAATCTCAAATAAAGACAAAAAGGGTGCAAGTGACTTGGACACTGTTGAGGTTTCTTCCCACCAGTGAAAGAACAGAAATACCTCTGAGAAAACTACAACCATCCTTCTCTCAAATCAGCCTCAGCTTATCAGATACTAGATTTTACTTTTTGACTGTTTGGCAGGTTATCTCTGGCTTTTAAAGTGCTAAAGACCTTTCCCTGACTTGACTGGAGATTGCTAAAGAATTGCTGATCCTCCTCTTTCGAATCCTTGAAGCAATGTCCTTAGGCTAAAATGTCAATATAAAGTTTGATGTCATTGTCTGTTCTCCTCTGCATTTTGCATCCACAGTCTGACATCCTATAAAGCACAGTTTCTACTACCTTCAGTACAATTTCTAAGAACCAAGGGGGAAACAGAACTTTTCTTAAAAAGTAGGACAGAAATTCAATTAATTGCTACTTTAAAAACTCTGGAATACTTTCATTATTCTGCGTTAACAGTGCTATTAACTACTTCCTTCATCAGTTAAGTGTTTTGGGATTTGGGGCGTTTTTTTAGTCAAGCTTCTGCAGGATTATAGCCATTATAACTTACCACGAATTTTTTAACATTCCTGAAATCCAGGCATGACACTGGCTTCTCTTCACAATTTCCCATTTTCATTTTAACAGAATGTTGCATAGCAGTTTTAAGGATAACTTTTGGAAAAAAATACTATTTATTAGGGATTTGTTTTATTTCAATTGGCAAGAAAACATAAAGAAAACAATTACAACTGTTCCAAAAAGTCTATTCACCAAACAAAGGCAAGCATTAAAATAAAATTATTTTTCTGGTTTCAGCTGCTAAGAGCAATGTAACTCATCGTTCAGGATCAAACCACCAATGTCTACTCATAACAGGGTACGGTTATGTAAAATTAAGGCTGGCACTGCATTGTGGCCAGATATTTGAGGTTTGGATCCTTAACTATGAATTTCCTTCCTTTTATGATCTTAAGCCAGAGAACAATAGCTGTGTTTTAATCTTGCCTTTTGTGAATTTTCTTGGTCTTTTCTTTCAAGTGTTTACATACAATGATACAGCCCTGAGTGATGCCACAAAGTAACACATCATCCAAATCTAGCTGTTTACCACATATGCTATGATATCATTCAAGGTTGAACGAATCAATTCCCCCCCCCATGGAATGATAATGAATTCATAACAAAGAAGTGGATTATTTTTTTTTTAATGTCATTCACCCATGTCTGCATCAGATGGAATGCTTATGATTAAAGTCTGCAATATTATGATTCCCCAAACTTATTCTAAATTATTTTCAAATGGTAAGAGAAAAGATATCTGGAAAGAACCTTCAGCAGCATTACCAAGTCCCTTTGTTCTTCTCATTTTATAAAGACTACATGACTGGAATTCTGCACCAAATTCTCTTCAGCCATTGCAAACCGATTTGACTTTACTACAGTCAACAAACAATAAAAAAACTGTTTCAGGAAATAAAACCAATTTGCACAAGCTCATTATCTCCTCAATCTCATATTCTCTTTTTTTATTACAATACTGGCCACATAAAATATAGGTGCATGAAAAAGAAAACTATAAAGATGATGAATAAGGATAAATTCATCAGTTATTACTGAGAAATTCAACAATACAGAAGGTTTTAGAATTCACATTTTCCAGAGGAACTTGAATAAAACTGTTAGCTTTTATTAAATAAGATGGAAAGGGAACTTTTTTTGCTAGTTGGGCAGGAAGACCAAACAAGTCCCTCCTTCAAACATGCCTGGTTTCATCTCAGAGACACAAAGGAACAGAATTCTAAAAAACAGAACCTTATGTTACAAATAATAACATACTATTCAAAATTACACCATTTCTGGATATCTATCTGATATTTCACCTTCCTGTTAAATGTATTGGATCTGATCCTCATTCTACACTAAATTTAAGTACAATACATAAAGATTCAAGTTTCCTTAATTTTGTCAATGTCACTCCATCTTATGGATTCAGAACTAAGATGCTGGTGCTCTTCAAAGCATGCTCTCTCCCTCTTTATTTTGCAGCTAACACTTTTTTTAACAGCTAAAACAGCACCCACTGCAGAAATCCAGGTTAAAAAAGCTTTTGGTCAGTTCTGACACCACAGTATAAACAACCCAGCACCTTAACCCCCCCAAATTTCATTTAAAACCATACCTTCTGGAATGCAACTAAGAGTAGCACAACCAGACTCTTTGCTTAGACTGTCATTCCTTTGTTTTGCAGCCAGGTGAACCTCTGGACACACTGTTTCCAACACTACAACATTTTTAAACAGAAGACAGAGGCGCCCATTTCTTGCCTCCATTTCTGTGGCATGCACAGAGAAATGCAGTAACAGTCCTGTTGCTCAAGGAATACAAAATCTGTCTTATACTAGAGGCACCCATAGTATTAGTATTGCCAAAAAGGAGGTGAGTTGCAGTGTGTTATTTTCTGCTCTCCTCTTTCAGGAGGAAGAGAAGGCTCCACCCTGGTCTGCATACTCCAGCATAACACAGGATTGACATTCAGATCAGACACAATCAACAAATCTGTGTTGCATCTTCAGTGCTGCTCTCAAAATCAAATTCATTGTCACTACAGAGAGACTGCCTCCAAGTACAACCCCCAACAGAGTTGGGCAGCATGCTCTGGGGTATGTGGGACATCAGCAGCAGACCCAAATATACCCAGGAGCTTAATGTAGCTCTGGGTGCCCCTGCCAAAACCAAGAGATGATCTATATGGATGCGAGGCACACTCAATACTTTGGGAATTCACAGAAGGATGTACAATAAAAAAACTTAAATTAGGATTAAATAGTTCGGGGGGGTTTTAATGGGGTTAGACTTTTCCTAATAGAAACTTTAACCTTTATTTACAACACACAGGGATTGCAGCCATTCTAACAGGTATTGTCTCTGACAGGTAACACCTACCTCCCGGTAGGATCACAGAGGACACTCAAGTCTATGGCAGGATTGGTTCTTCTGCAGCTACTGATACAGTGCCACATAGTAACCTTACATTTTCAGAGGACTACCTTCTCTCTTGTTTTTGCCATGCTTGGCTTTTGCTTGATTTCATTAATGTTTTCTGACTATCTGTAGGGTCCACACAGATGCCATAGTCTTGCTTATTCCTAATATTGTAACAATCAGACAAAGTTTTTAAAAACATTCAATAAAACAAGATGGCAAAAGGAAACGTCTAAACTTTAAATAAATAAAAGAATATTAAGACCTGAAAGATATTTTGCTTTTTAGGTTTTTTTCCACCTTTCAGTAGTTTTTATTTATTGCTCTCAATATATTGCTCTTGATTCCAAATGCTTAAAAGGCCAAACATCCAATAGAGAAAACAGTAAAAAAAAAAAAGAATACATTATTGCTGCACAGAACGTACATATTGTTTTTAAATATCTAAGTCCCATAAATTAATAAAGCTGAAGGAATAGGCTAAGGTGTAAAATAATCTACATAACCAAGCTCTACTGTATTTGCATTCTTTGTGGAAAAATAGACTTTCTAATCAGAATGAATTTGACACTGTTGTCAAAAAAAAAATACTTATCTTGCCTGCATCTTTTCAATACACAAAAGAACACATTCATACTGGTTTGCTTTCCATAATGTATAATATTATTTTGCAAAGTGAAACACAATCTTTCTAATTTTTTTTAAGTAACTATTTATAAAGGAAGCTAAATCTAGCATTAAAATTAAAGTGTGCTTTCTGTCTACAGAGGAGACTTCAGAAAAGTAAGGTCTTCCCACACAGATTTCCTACAGTCAACCCAGCTCTGGAAATACTATACTTCCAGGATGTTCTCCTTGGCCACCCTACTGTCAGGATACCAATGGCCACAGGGATTCATGTAACCTCACTATTTAGAAACCTTCCTGAAAAAAGCCAAACCTTTTTTTTTTTAATTTGTTGTTAATCTGGAGCACTAATAGCTGTTGGATGGTAACAATTGACCTAACCTGGGAAAGACCGATTTAAGGATGTTCTAGCCCCCTTCTGGTTTTGTCTTATTTACATGAACATTTATATGAATGTAAGATGTTAACACTTTATTCTACTAAATAAAAGTTTTTGTTATTTCATTTGTTACCTCAACCACCCTTTCAAGCTATGTTAAACAAAAGATGTTTAAACAAATGGCTGATCAGCAGCTAAGCAAAAGAATGCTAATCTAACACAGCTTCTCTCATCTGCTTCAGGATAAACTTTGTACAGTCTTTTTTTTAACAAGCACAACCAACAGTTTATGTGGCAATCCAAATTGGCAGGAAAGCCTAGAATTATTTATTTTTATTAAGATAAATGGAGCTATGAACACTTGGTGGTCAAATGACAAAAATCTAGGGGAAAACTCACTTCAAAATTCTTTAAAAGTATGTTTCTGTTAACATTTTTAATTTTATACAAGAAAATGCCTCTTAGTTAAAAGTAGGCTTCCACTGAATAATTATTTAAAGAAATTAACCATATCCTAGAATAACTAATGATCTCAACAGACTTAATGTTTCTTTTTTAAAATGAATATCTTGCTCTTTGTTTAGACTGTGAATCCCTGTCCCCTTTGGGTAGGTACTGTCTGTTATCCATGTACCGGAGGAGCCTCTGGCACTGCCACTCTATAAACCAACAAATACCACTGAAAGCACACCTGATCATCCTCTTGTTTTGTTTTTCCTCAGAGGCCAAGCAAGCTATGTATATCCTAACACTTCTACCAACAGCTTAAGAAACAAATTCAAGACCTCCCAGATAGCAGAGCGATGGTAGACCTATGCAGGCCATTTTCCTGGTGGGAGAACAGCCTATGCTGTCAGAAAAATTATTTTGCTGGTACAGCCCATTTGAGTTCCTGAAATACTAACATGCCAGATAAGTGACCCCACTTCCAGTACAACTGTTTACAGTAGAGCTTCTGCCAATATGGCTACGTCAGTTGAACTGTGATTTTTTTCCCACACACCTAATCGATATAACTATGCCAGCAACACTTTAAGCATAGCCAAGCTTAGCATGTGAAGCAATTGCAAAGATCATCTTTTTCCATGTCTCCATGTGATATGAGGTTAATATGAGATGGAAACGTTATTAAAAATCTGTCAACCCAAATGCCCTGTTTGTCAACTGGAAGAAAACACCACAAAAGATACAAGTAACAATAGTCAAAGGAAAATGTTGCTGCATTTTCATCATATGAAGGAAGATTAGGGGGTGTGCAGTATCTTTTTTTTTTTTTATATTAACAGTGTCTTGCTTGCATTAATTACAAGAAACATTTGAGTCAACTGTTCCTGGCTTTGATTAATTTCATGATTCAAATTATCCTGAATTTACAACATATTTGTGTGTGTTTCATATTGGGACAGTTTTAATCTTAGTAAATTAAAAGCTACAATCTGTTTCATTTGATTGTATTCCATTACACTTTGTCCTCATATAATAACTACCCTTCAGAAATCAAAAGGCTTATCATTTTGAGCTGCAGTCAAAAATAAGAAAGACTGACTTCAGTAGCGAGTGGTACAGAGCTGGATTTTCTGATCCTCTTTATTCATGAAAAAGTACCAGCTAGCTTTGGGGCTGCTCAGATTTACATGTGCACCAACCTTGATGGAAAAATGTTCCAAATGTTTTTTTCCCCTAGGATATATATCAGATATGGAAGATATGGAAGAAGCATGAGTTGCTTGACATAAAAATAAAACAAAACAGTTCTATGCAGCTGTAGTCTGCAATAAATACAGAAAGTCACAGACCAGCAAAATTTAGTAGCAAAATGTATCTATGTGCATGGATCTTTCCTGTGCATAATACCATTTGGCTTCACAAACATGCTGCTTCCATGGATCCCAGTAACATGGTGGTTACAAAATAGTCTTGTGACTGTGTTTCAAGAGAAGGCAGGCCTTCTTTTAGGCTAGTGCTCCTACCACTGGAGAAAATCCAGTAGTAAATTAAATCAAATGAAACCTGTCAGAGTAAAATATAACAGTTCTTAAATAAACAAAAGCTTAGACATACAAATTTGAGTTTGAAACACCCTTTACACATTCTTTTCTCATTATTTGCTCTGAAAAACAAATCAGTTCATTCACTATGGGTCAGATGCCCAGTAACTCACACAATCAGAACATAATACAACTCATAAGCAAGACACAGAACTGCCACAGAACCCAAGCCATTTCATGTCCTGAGTTATTTTTAGATTTGTAGATTATCATCAAATCTTGATGATAAATACTTCCACGACAGTGATTTTTGTACAGCTGTGAAAACTTTTGTGAAGACTCAAATGCTTTTTTGGAATATAATTAGGCCACTGGATCAAATGATGATACTTACATACTCACCATCTTAATAAAAGTTTACCTGTCACATTTAATAATGAATCAGCTTTGATACACACATTTAATGAATTACAAAAATATCTACATAATTTTATGAATTCCTTCCTGCATCATGAAACACTATTTATGACTGTAACTTGACTGGAAATCTATATGCATACTCTTCCCATGAGGCTGAAAAGAGTATCGTGAATGATTTCACCACTGTATACTTCTCTCCTGGTAGAACATAAAGCTGGCTCTGAGATTAAAAGGTCAGACTTGATTGCCTGTCTAAATCAATTCAATCAGGACTGTGACAATCACATTTCAACTTCAGATGAAATCATTTGTTTATGTGTTATATTTATAGGTTTACCTGGATACTGAGAATACAAATACATAATGAGATGTATTTTAAGAAAAGCATACTCCCTTACATAAGCAATCAAAAATCCACTGCAGTAGTCACTCCTATGCACTACCAAAACTGTAAGCTTTAGTGTTTTATATTATCATTTTAGAGAAAGGACTTAGCAACATTTTCAGTGTAAAGAATTACGCTATGCTATTACATGGAAACATTTCCAAGGACCTGGATGACCCCTCTGCAGTCCTTAGAATTTTACAGTACAGCGATACAATGTTCTCCCACAAAATATTACTCTCTGAAGAGCCTGATAAATGTTTATCTTTGGCTCTTTTCCCTTCCTGTTTAAACAGTATAGTTTCTATACTCTTCGATAAATATTCCTGTTCAAATTTAATGTTTTCATACCCAAGCTTCTAACTTTTCTACGCTTTTGAAATTCATTCTGTTGTCTGCTGTAACTACACAGATATCACTAGACAACATTGTTGGCTTGACTGATTAAAAATTTAGCTGTTCCTAAAACACCAAAGTCATGCAACTCTATCAGATAAATTCAAAGGTCCCGTTATTTCATCTTGCAATACAGTATCTTTAATAAACTGCACCAGGCTGCATAGTCCAGATGAAGTCTACATGCTTTTTTTTTTTTTTTTTTAAACTGACAGGCCCTATTTTATTTATGAGTACAAAACTTGGATGGGACTCCTTAATTTTAGACAGAAGGACTTTAATGATGTTTGGCTTATCCACATCTTTGCATTTTCCACAGGTCAGCAGCTGAAGGCCTTGCACTTTTGTACAAAATCTAATAAAATTATGGAAAATGACAATGAAGAGAAAATTAATACATCTTAAATTTAAACATCATACAGTCCAAAAGAGAAAAAAGAAAATGGGAAAATGTATGTAAGAAAAGGGGCAGGCTATGAGGAACAAGAAAAGAAAGTCTATGGGAAATAAGAAAGTATATTGGGAAAAATATCAAACCAGCTACACAGAAAGAAAAGATAACCATTTTGAGAACAATAATTTCTTAGGCTGCAGCTTTATACAGTCATCCCTAACTGATTGAAAAGTTGATGTCCAATCTGATGTCTCCAGTGGAAAGCCTATAGTATTCTCACCTCAGTCCCTAGAAGACAGTAGTCCTCAACATTAAAATCACATACGGTTCAGAGAATTGGCCATTCTTGTTCAGAGAAGTCTAGGACTTAAGCTGTTTGGGAACTGAACTTCCTCTCACCCTAAAGAGCGTGCTTCCTGTTGAGCCCTGGTGAATCAACATGGACAACTTCTAGAGGCTGTCAGTTTAAAAAAAAAAGGACTTATGCTTTCAAGCTCTACCTTCTTTCTTCTCAACAAGTGTTTACCATAACTGTTCAGAAACTGGATCTATACTAGTAGAGTTCTGTACTTAAACTGAAAAACAAAGCACTTTTGAACATATGAGATATCTAGCTGAGAGAAAAATGCATACTGCTGCAATGGCTGGAAAGCAGCTGAACTTTGCTTATTTTTAAACATCGTTATCAGGAGCTACGGTGATCCAGTTGGGTAGTTTTTTTCTGCTAATCCTATTTTATTCCTTATTTCTGCACATATGCTTAGGGGTACAGCAGCTGTCATCTGATATATATATTCAAAAGTAGAACCGCCAGGAACACCTAGGATTGAATTTTTTTCCCTACAGAAAATGTTTATTCACCAACAGCAAAACTCACTATAACACATAATGTCTAAGAACAAGGTAAGTTTAAAATGAAAATTAAAATCAAGAGTTGCAGTAATTTAAAAACATTCATTATTTTGACATTTTCAGAGTTAAATGTTTTCAATTTTGAAACAAACTTCCATTTTACCTTCCTTTATATTTTTTGGTTTTGGCAAAATATGCTATGTAATGGAAAAAGTAAAATCAAAGTGAAACATTATTTCAGTAGCTTTAACTTGTGGAAAATAGTTTTTTGTTTGGGGACTGGGGGCATGGAAGTAGGAGAGGAGATGGGTCTTTGTTGTGCTGAGACAAAAGAAATTTTGAAATTGCAAGAATCTCACCACATGAAAGGATTCAGTTTCTGTACAACTGCACACATTAAGTGATAAACGCTACAGATAAAACACTGAAATGATCAACCCTGGCACATAAGCAGCGTAACTCTGTAGCAAAGCATGTTGGAGAGCCTGAGGGAGTACCACCTTCCAACAGGCGGAAAGCTGGGCAAGCATGCAGTCTCCAAACAATCTGCATGTTATAGTGACAGGACTGTTTACAATTCTCTTCTCTCTGCTCCACCACGCTTCCCTACCTGCAGTTTAAAGCTATCAAAAAATAGCGCTCTGTCACATACAGACTGCAGCATTACATCGTACAGCCTTTTCTCATTGCAGAGTAGAAGCACAGCAGGTCTGCAGCATCCCCCTCTGCCATATTAATGGCTTTCACACCATTGTACGCTGAGCCAAGATGCACAACTAAATTACAACTATGCTGGAGCAGGGGTCTGGCTCACACCTCAAGTAACTCCTGATCTTTATTGCACCTTCTTTCCAAAGGGCTGGAAACAGCCCTTATTTCCCATTTGTTCCCTATAAAGTCTCCATTCAAAAATGTATTACTGAAGCATTGTCATGGAAACAGTAAAGGCTAAAACTTTACTTTAAAAACAATCTTGAAGAGTATTGGGCAGTTTTTCCTCAAACCACAGTTGCTATATGTTTTCAAGCAGAGCCATAACAGACATCACTGGCGATTAAAGAGAATCTCCAAATGTTTTTTTATACAACAGGTATGGTGACCCTCTTTATACTACAGAAGGGTGGGGACAGTCTTTTGTCTTCCTGTCTCCTTTTCCCTATTTGTCCAATATTCTCGCCTGCTCTTCCCTCTTAACAACTCGTTTCATGGTGCACGTCATTTTGCTGCCTTTGCCACTCAGCACCAATTTGTAAAACATCACTACCATCAGCTGCTGCCACTGGCACTGCCTTCCCTGTAAAATGATACAACCAGAGTAATCACAGGGCTTGCTCTGCAGTGATTATTCCCTTCTCCTGTTGCTGCACCCAACAACAGAATTGAGGAGAGGGGGACATTCTATTTATCTGCAATTCTGATCATAGCATCATTAGGTAAGTCAGGTTGGAAAGGACTTCAGGAAGTATCCAGTCCACCCTCCTGCAGGGTCAGCTATGAGATCAGAACAGGTTATCTGGGGTTTTATTGAATCAGTTTTTGAAAGTCTCCAAGGATGGAGGCTGCACAACCTCTCCAGGCAACCTGTTCCACTGACTGTCCTCATGGTGAAAACATAATTACATTTGAATATGTTCTTACTGGAACATAACCTTAGGAACATAACCTTAGGCTAAACAATCCCCGCAATAAGCATAAGAAATATAAACTTATTATTTCGATATCATGCAGTTGACCTTACCAAATGAGATGTGGTGCTGCCTAATGGAGAAAACCATAAAATAGACTGGTGGCTTTTGGGGTACTTCTAACAGGACTTTTGCTAGCCTGGTGACTGACTTCGGACAAGTTACTTCATTTCTGTCTCAGTTTCCTCATTTACACAGTAAGTATAATGAGATTTACTTACTCTGTAGAACCTTCTGATGTTGAGTAAAAAAAGTGATAGAAAAAAAGGTAAGTTTGATAACGATGGTGCCAATATTGATATAAGTATTTATTATTTCTAAAGCAAAATATCTAAATATACATATATATGTACAACTATATGCCTATGTATATACAGATGTATATCCTTATGTAGCTATAACCATCCCTAACAGTAACTGCCTCTGAATTAACCTCAACCACGTAGGTAATACCTATATCCTATAAATGTAAAAGTTTATATATATATATATACACGTATATGTATGTATGTATACATGTATGAATGCATATATGTATATATAAAAGCTATATAAAAACTTATTCTGTTTCATGTGCGTATATATAATCTCCTAACTTAACCTTTATCTTTAAACTGTGATGGTCCTAGGAATAAAGTTGCTCACTCATAAGACACAAATCAGATTTCTTCACATTCTACATTCCCAGAAAAAAAAAAAAGTTTCTACAATTGCTGTTATTTTTTTGTTTCCAAGGTCACTAAAAATACAGAAACTGAGCAGTTTGATCAGAATTCCACAGCACTACTCCACCCTTATAAAGGTGTGTGTTGAATAGATCTTTTACACTCAGCCCATGAAAGACCTTTCTAGACAGCTATTGTAAAATATCAGACAAACTAAGCCTTCAGAAGAATGAACATATAAAGCTTATGGGAAGTGTTTATTCTATAAGGGGTTAAACAGAGGATGATCTGAAGAAAACATTAGCTGCTTTGCAGCCTGTACAGAAAACATTTGCTTCCCTGCAACAAGGTTGCAGTAGGAAGCCAAAGGAAGGAGCCAGATTATTAGAAGATAGAACAGTGCAGATGAAACCCTAATTCAACCAGCAATACAGAATCACAGTACAAGATGTTATGAAGGCTGGGTTAAGTACTGTTCCCTCACTTAAAGCATTGCTTTATAAGGTTACCACTGAAAGTGAGCTTGTACATTCTGGCTCCAAGATCTAGTCAAGTACATGGTACAGTTTTCTTGCCAATTTTGCTACACAGACCTTATTATGGAACAAAAATACCCCACCCATAATCAACAAATACTAGACATGCTGAACCATACTAATAATATATGTTCATGACGAATTTTCCTTAAAAGAGTACATGTTGCTTTCAAGCACACTTATTTGTATAAAGCTTATAGAGTGATCGCGCTGTTAACCATTAATTTTACACATGAAATTGGATGCTGCACATCCACCTTTTATCAACTTTTTCCCCAAGAGAGACAAGGATTATTTCCTGGCGTATAATGGGAATGACAGGGAAAATTTATAAGTACAGATAATTTATCTATCAGTGTACACTTCACACCATACATATATGTGTATATGTATATATAAGAATGTGCTTATTGACCAGAATTCCATTTTTTCTTAAAGATTATTGCTTCATCGCTGCAGGGATTGTCCATTGTCCATGCTACCTTTTCTCAGTACTGAAGGAAAAGAAAAAAAAAAGCAGTATCCACTGAATTTCTCTTCCACTGACCCAAACCTGCATGCTTCCCAATTGGATGGATTCACAGGAAAAGACAAGCAGCCACAAGAGGGAGGACTGCTGTCAGGTAAGACAAAAGGGATGGCAGCCCACTTCCAGATCTTCCCCCAGCATTGCTGAAGCAGAGAGGGTCTGCAAATAGTCACCTTGGGGAAGGCGTGGGAGAAAAGCAGCTCTGATCTGAAAGCGCAGAGTACAAGGTGTGGAGGAGGGCCCAAAAGATAGTGCCATAGGTTTCATAATAGTGGGATGAGTGACAGGACAGGATTTGGTTCTAAGTGTTTATAACGACACTATCAATCAGGTAGCAAAGCACACAACGCTAATGTGTATGGGATGAGATACTTGGATTGAGCCAGTAGAATCAACTAAAATGTCAGACAAACTCTCATTATGAGAATATGTTCACAAGACAAACAGGAAACGGAGTCTGATGTTTCCAAAGTGAAGGTGGACACCTAATTAAAATATTTTCATTGCCTGTGACCTCTTAGCACCCACACTGTTCCCAACGTCAGTGGGAGCAGCAGGTACCAAGAGCCTAGGAAATTCAAGACATTTTTATTGAGGTGTTTAAATATGGCACTCCTGTTTGAAAAAGCTGACACTGACTTCCATAGGAATTGATCAGTTTGGTTAAGTAGACGGATTTTGGACAAGTGAGAACATTTTGATGAATGCTTCCCAAAAGGAACGTGAGGACAAAGAGGGAGTTTAAGGGAAGTTGTGAGAGAAACTCAGAATGAAATGGAAGGGGAGAGGAAGGACACCGGGCCCCAGCCAAGCCCTAGTTACTGCTTTTAACATGTGCCTGGAACTGTATATATGTGAGTATAAGAGGGAAATGAGCCAGAACAAATAAAATTGCAAAGCAAATGCTAAACATGTTTTTCTTCCCCACCTCATGGGAGAATAAATATTTTATCCTGCTACAGTTCTATTATTTATCTTCTTCATACCACATCCAACTGGGAAGTGAAACTGTTAAGACTTAATGTCAAGGTTTAAGGGAACTGTTTCATTTTGAGTTCAAATGCTTCAGTTTGGCAGTAGAACATCTGCTTCAAATGTTTCAAAGGCTCTTGACATTTACTACACTATGCCCCCAAAAATTCAAGCAACTGAGAGTATCACTGTGTACATTGTAAAACTGAACATTCTTTGCAGTGTGTCCCTCGTACACTGTATGTCATCCCAGTGCAGAAAATAATGTACCATTCTACACTAAGAATTTTATTTCCACAATGTAGTAATAACACACTCTTTATTACAGTGATAAAAATATCACTCATTTCTGAGTATAAAGAAAGATGACAGGTTATACAAAAGAGAGAAGGAAAATAGGAAAAAATGAAAAAGTTTTACAAGAACCACAATCTGCTCTTCAGTATCACCCTACAGCACTTTCTTTGTGTGTCACTATCTGACTGCAGTTCAGAGTTGTAGTTTTTCCTCCGTGAACACCACTTTGAAAAAAAGGATTAAAAAAATCATGTCTTTTTATGCATCTTATGGACGTTTCTGAGATCACAAAACAAATAAAAAGAATGGAATTTTCTCATTGTATTAACTTTTTTAATTTGCTTGCAAGTGACCTTAGAGCTCATAAATTTAAAAACTGTAGAAATACATTTTAATTGAATCTTTTATATAGTAAAAAGCAGCCAAAGACTCTTAGCATCAAAAGAGGGCAATATGTACTTCAAGGCCAAATTTACTGCATTTGCTTACACTAAGTAATGAAAAACATAATGTGAAAATTCTTTGTCTTTAAAGGATAACAAATACAAATCACAAGTCAAAATGATAACTAAAACCAATCCCTTCCTTAATGTGACAAAATCAGTAAAAAGAACAAAGTCCTCCTCAAATTTATGTCCCACATGCACTGGGTGGGTCAACACCAGATATATAATTTATTTCACGCTATGAGTGCACAGAGTAAGGTTGAACAGCACCTGCAGGCTGCTCAGTGGTCCCAATAAATATCTTATCTACATTCAACAGGGACTATACAAAATAGCAAAATTGTGAGTCTTAATTGCTACTTATCCATCAACCCCACGTGAAAGTTCTCAATCCAAACTGATAGTCCACACCAAGAAATAATGTAAAAAATTTTCTGGGATATTCATCATTTGTAGATAGATATTCCTTAAAATCACAGCAAGAAGGAAAATACAAATATGTGAATATGGTCTTTGGACTTAACTCACTACTACAGTGCGTCCTTTGTGGATCATAAACCCAATCAATGGGAAGACATGAAGTGCTAGAAAGATCTTAAAAGCGGGCAGCTCTTCCCTGGCAGGATGGCAACTGGTCACTTTAAGGGTACGGAGAGAGAAAGATACACAGGTGTCAGAAGAAAATGCTTCCATTGTCTAGAGAACTGTGACCAACATTTAATTATAATGGCATTGATATATTATCACTGGAGTAAGAGTTGCTGCAAAAGACTGTAAAACTGGTATACCTGGCCCTGGCTTTAGCTTTCCAGGAAGAAAAACGAGCCAAAAAGGGCTATTCATAGAAAGTTCAAATCAGTACTAAATTTGGATTTACATTATGCAACCAAATAAAATAGGATATTTTTCATACACTCAGGCAAATGTCAGAGCAGGGAAAAGAGATGCTGACCAGGACGTGAATGAAGCCAAGTCACTCTTCCAGAGAACTCTCAAAAAAATGACTTCATAAGAAGGATTCCAGTTTTCAAACACATATGTTACCAAAAGAGGCTAAAAAATGAGTTAAATTTGTTGATCTAAAGGAAGCTCTGTAGGTTAAGTATCCTGCCAGTGTACTTAAAGTATTACAGTGTGGAAAACACATCTTTGCCTCTTCTAGAGTTCATACACATGGGTGATTTGGATTCTGCTGCCTATATACCAGTTCTGTGAGATACAGACATGATACCTGAGGTGGAACTGGGTCATCAGTTACTGATACTGGACGGAACATGTGCTACAAAGGCTGGATGTGTAGTGCAGCTGCTGTTTGCCATAATCCCACCAAGGCCCTGGAAAGCAACATGCTACCTTCCCCATTTTTAGACACCAAAGAATTGAGTATGAGATGTAAAACAGCAGGTTCAAACCAAGTTTTAGATAATAAAGATAAATATAGGGTACTAATGACCATTTATGTCTCTATAGTACAGAATGAACTACAGAAATGCATTTGCATTCAACTTCAGAGACACTGTTCAGCTATTAATCCCACCTGTATAAAAAAATTGAAAGTGTAATCTAAAATAACCTGATTTGTCCTAACAGTTTAACTTTGGAAAATGCCAAATTTAAGCAAAATTCACCATAACCTTTTTTGACTCATTACTCAGGTTGCTATCTTGGGTCTATGCCAACCTGTTAAACCCCAGATACCACATTTAAGTAAGATGGGATATTTCAAGCAAACGACACAGTGAAAGAAAAGGATGTTGACCAGGTTCTGAATGAAGCTGAGTCATCCTTCCAGAGAACTCTCCAAACAGCATTTTGTAAGTCTAACTACTTCAACAGCTCCAACATAAACTATATTCACTTTGAAATAAGAATCTCAACAACGTATCACAAGATCAGATCAACTTTCTACAAGAGATGAATATACATCAGCTAAGAAGAAAGATACAGAAGTAAAATGAGAGAAGCTTGCCGCAAGTATTTCTTGGGAGCAAGCAGGTATGTTATGGTTATCACAGTAGAAATTTGAATCTCCACTCATTTAGGTCTAAATTTATTTTGTCCTTCTTCCTGTAACTGAAGAACTGTAACTGGGAGAAAAGAAAGATACTGCAATTACAGAACAAACTGCAGGTTAAATACAGAGAACCTGAGCTAGCTTTCAGCACAAGTACTGGCAGACTAGCTGCCACTACATGAATATTCCCTAGTGCTACAGCAATACCAACAATTAGAGTAACTTGTCTTAGAATCAGAAAATCATGAGTATCATGATCCTACAGGCTTAAAGCAAAATCTTTTTGGCCTTAGAAACAAGGGTTATTTCTTTGTTGATAAGTATCATTTAACATTATAAAGATTTTTCTTTCATATTTCTGTTTATTGGAACATTTTCAGGTGAATCCATGTGAACGAACAGTTTCTAGAGCTTTGCAAGTTTTTGATTAATTTAATTGGACACTGAGGAACTGGTTTATATTTTAAGTATTCACATAGTATTTCAAAGAAACTGTGCCTGCTTTGCTTTTAAGAATCCCTTCAAAAATACTTCTTTAGCTCTTTACTGAATTCTGAACTTTATGTGTCTTCACAAGATGAGTATGAATCCCACCCCATTATCTGTAGTTTAAAATGCACTTAAATATATTCTTAGATCCATTTCTGTTCTGTGCAATACTTAAACAAATGTAGGTCCCTTCCAACTGAAAATATTCTATTCTGTTTTGAGTCTCATTGTCTTCAGTAAGAATTTATGTGAATCAAATTAAGCATGTCCTTAAGTTCATCTGAACAAGGACACTTTTCTACATCAGGGTTGAAATGCTACCACTTTCAAACACTACTTGACTGCAAGAACATATTGCTTTATAACTTGACACCATCAGATTTTCTAATGTCTCTGTGCACTGAGTGCGGGGCATACACACAGAGTCCTTATGTCCCTTACATGTCAAGTGACTTAGGAAAAGAGGTCAGAAGTAATTTTCTCTGTCCATAAACTTTAATGAACTAAACAATTTTTTCAGTTACTCATTTTCAGGGTCACAGTGGCCAAATAGGAAATAGAGGCATCCAAAAAACAATTTGTAGCTCTTCAGACCATACTCTCATTAAGAGTAGCACTCCTAGAAGTGCTCATACAAGTGCACAAACTAATTCCAGCAGGAGAAAAAACACATACCTCTGTCAGTGTTACACTCAACTTTTGGTAAACCAAGCAAACATACACATGGATAATCTTACCCACGTGTTAAAACTTCCCAATATTAAGGCAATACACCACAACAAGTGTAAATGTAAGAATAAGAATATTTTCATAACTGATGCATGCACACTCCAGGACTGACACCACCAACCATATATCCAGAAAATAGGTAAAGGACTTCTATATAAGTTTGTACTACTTTGGACCAAGTCAGCCTGGCTTAAGGACCAAGCAGTATCTAAACAATCCAGCATCAAAGCGCTTTGGTTTAGCACTGTTATTAGACAAAGAAATTGGACTTGAAAATGGATTTTAAATAAAAAATGCTATAAATCATTAATCAAAAACTTAGGAATTATGTTTTTCAATAAATTTTTGATAGATGTCAGTTCCATGCAAGACTCAGTACCATACATGCAAACAGATACCATGTCTAACAAAAAAATCCACTATCACTGCCTTGAAGGACTTCAATAACCTTACTTCAAAACTTGTTTTTCAGAAGTCTGTAATACAGCCATTAAAAAAAAAATACACTCCAGGCTGAAACCCCACGTTCAGAAGTTTCAGTCCACAAGCATTCTTTCGGTTTAATTTGGTTTAAATTAGAGTCTTTTCAAGTTATAAAATAGTCAAACAAAAGCTCTATGGTTTTACTTTTTAGAAAAATGTTCTTGTTACTCAAAAATAGCTTTGAATTTCCCTACTCTATTTGATTTGTAAATGAATGAATATAACTAAATTCAATGTGATATTTTATGTTAATTTACCCCTCAAGCACTCTCAGTGAAATGAAACCAGGCTATGCAAGTCAATGACAAATGGAGTCTATGCATCTTCTGTAGATTAAGAAATTAATACTGTTGAACATATATACTTGCCACTCTTCTATAAAGATGTCAAACATTGTTCAGTGTGTACAGTTTTTTCCAGCTATGTACTTTTCTTTACTTCACCTCAGCAGTCTCCTCCATTTTCTGCTCCAATTTCAATGGACAGTAGTTGTTTCTGCCCTGACATCACTTCCATGTACCCCTCTGCCATACTATACGTGTGCAATCAACAAGTCCACCACGCAAGTTCATAGTGTCTAAAACCATTATGTTATCTTACTGCGAAGATCAAATGAACTCTTTACGACTTGGAGCCCCAGTTCCACCTAGACAGAGAATTTTCTACAGCTCTTACATAATATGTAATACAAGAATCATACTTGAAGTTAGAAAAGCCGTTGTTCTGTACTTGACACACAGCTCTGACTAAGCGGACCAGGTTTACAGCATGGAATGCTCCAGCTGGCACATGCTAGAATGCATTAAAATATTAGCCAATGACTCACCTCATTTTGCCAGTTAATAAAGTTAGTATGTACTCTACATCACACAGAAACAATCTTTTCCTTCAGAAATCACTCATGGTTGGGAATCTATCAATACTGCTTAACTTAACTGCTCCTTTTACTTTTACATTATAGTTAATAAAACTTGACGAAGCACCTGTTTTCAAAGGGATCTACCTAATATACTATTTTTTGATTCCTGGCATTAAAATAAAAGCTTGAGTATTTGTGGCACTTTCATAGCCCCAGAAGAATTTCAGCCTTCTTCCGACTAAGATACACATTATAATTCAGAACCATTTAAATTACTACTTGCAAGAACAATTGAAAGCTAAAAAACAAAAGTCACATAGCAAAATCATAAATCATTCAAGAGACCCTTCATATATTGATGGAATTCTTATTCTGTGTACTGAGTGGTTTGTTCTTATGATTACACTATTAAAAGTGGTATTCTTGTCATTCAGATTTGCCTATTTTTCCTTCTTTTTGCCTATGCTTTCTTTCCTTCATTCTCTGTATATCCAAAAAATAAGTGTGTCATAAAACACACTCAAAACCAGAGAAGGCGATTTATTTACTCACATCTTCCAGAAGAGAAGTTTGGCTCCCTTTAAGTCTTCCCCCAGCGAGTAAGAACTGTTTATCACTTACACTTTTTATAATTTTGCTTATATTTCAGTATTTCACTCCAATTAGGCCTGCCTCAGTACAGCTCTGGATTTATGAACATGAGAAAGAAACCCACTTCCATCAACTTTCACGTTCTGCAACTCAAGGAGAAACCAGCCCAACTTAGCGTTGCTCCTCAAGGACTCTACAAGGCAAAGGAACTTTCCAGCAGATTTTTCTGTACATGGAATTCTGGTTCATACATCACTATAAGTAGTCCACAATACAGATTTACCAGTATCCTTCAAAGGGCAACTTGCAAGCCTCATTTCACAGTTCATTCCTTTAAGAAGGCAGAGTTGGTCTTGCAGAGTATCCCTCAAGATCTTAAATGAGTGGTATAACATGTACATAATGCATAACTATCACTCTACTAAATTTGGCTTGAGAGAACTTCAAAAGTGGAGAGATAGCAACACTTCATCTGAAGTGGAACAGGGTATTAGATAAGGTAGGGCAAGGGAAAAAGAAATTTTCCTGGTTTAAGTCTCATCCATACATTCAATCAGCAGCTTTATATGTATTTTATTATCGCATACCTGCTTCAAGATTCTAACAGGCTACATATCAAACTCTTACTAACCACCTCTTAATCATGTCCTAGTATGTCAATAGGATAATAAAATAATTTCCAATAAAGCAGTTACTTCCATTTGTCCTAGTTATGCAGAGGCTTCTGAGAAAATATTTTGGCCATACCTAAAAAAGCATAAATATTTTAAGTCTGTTGTAGCCCATAAAATTGTCTTTTTTTTCTTTGTTTTTATTTCTCACAAAAATACAGCTGCTTAATTATATGTCTATTATGCACCTCCATAGCATTCTGTCCAGTTATTTTTTGGCAGTGCAAAAGGCAGTAAGATGTCATAAGTGAAAAGAACTGATGTAATAAGACTTAGCATACATACTTTATCTAAACCAGATATATAAACCTCATCCCTTTTCTATTCATTTGCTCCTTCCTGTACACCTGGGTCATATTCCCTTCATTAACAGAAAAATCCTAGCTATATGTTCCCATTATCCAATAAACAGAAATGGAAGTGCCAAATTCTTCAGTTTGATAACCTCATCAGAGGTCAGCTGACAAATGGGATATACTCACTTCTACTTACAGGTACTTCTTGCTTTCTACTTGTGTTTTTTAGCAGAACAAAAAATCCCTTTCACATAGCCAATCTTCATTATTGTTTCCTAAGCCTACTCTATGTAGCTTTAATTGATGCTACTATGACAAGTTCTCAGAAGCAGTGGACAGAATCATAAGTCCTCCATTTTCCTGTTTTTTGTAAATATACAGATTTTTGCAGGATGCCATAGAAAACTGGCAAATCACAGCAATACATAACTTATCCATAATGATAACAGAAATCATACACTTAGTCAAGTGCCTGAAAAGGTATTTTAGTCTGAAGGGAGGAGGAAATGGAACTGACTTGATGTTAGAATCCCATAACAAGAAATAAGTTTTCTAGCACTAGCCCACAACGCAGTTCCTTAAGTACTAAAATAAATATAACTTAAGTAATTACTTCTGATATACTGCAGTAATACTAGATAATTGGTTGCAATTTTATTGAGAAAATGTCAGAATGTACTGAAAGAAGAAACAGAAGAGTAAGTCAAATTTTTATGAAAAAAGGGCTGATCTGTTCAAAATATGAAAACACCACTACTTTGGCTAGACATAGGAGTAAATATTTCTCTTTGTAAGAAAAAAAGATGTTTCTGCTTAAATAGTCCAGCATCAATTATTATGACAGCAGTTTAATTTAGTTTTATTCATTGGTTCTTTTATTTTGATATAAACTAACTTGACTGAGCAAAAAAACATCCTTTTTGCACACCAGGATGAAAGCCTAGGCTTTCAAGCTACATAAATGTCCCTACTGCAAACCCTTGCCTAAAATGATGTTCCACTTTTAAATCACAAGTAATCTGAGCTGGCAATTCTTAGCTACTCTTCACTGCACGTTCCTGTGTTTCTTTCTGGTCAACATTTGTTCTTCAGAATACTATCACATTGCACCTCCAAAATAAATCTGTATCATACTAATTTTTAAGCGTCCACATAGAACATTTGAAGGAGACTCTGAGGCAGAATTATCTAATGTAATGCATGCTTAAAACACAAAATTTTTTTACAAGCATACATAGCTAAGAAAACTCTTCAGATGAAAAATCTGTATATCTCTTGATGCAAACTGGTCATAGTATGTACCATGCCTGTAAATCAAATTAGCAAATTTAACAAACAACAGTTGGCAGGAAATGTACAGTACTCCTGCCCCTGGGCTGCTGTCCTGTAAAATAAAACAATGATTTATTAAATATATTAACCTACATGAAAGCAGTCATAACAGCCCTCCACAGGTTCAATCCACTTTTTTTTAAGAGATTGTTTGCTCTTTGGATATAGAATAAGTACTGTCCATAGAAGATGAACACAAAACTATACAGTTACTAAGCCTTGATAATTTATTAAGGAAGAGAAAATATACCCACTAAAAACTATTACTAAAAAAACAGAGCAATCAAAGAACATCTACAGTGAGTGCAGGTTACACTTGCTTGTTCTGTCTCCACCACTCTATTAAAACAGTCACTATTGCCTTGATTCACCAAGTTACTTAAGCATATGTCTAATTTTAAGAACGTGAATAATCCCCTTAAGTCAAATGACTACTCACTTAATTAAAGTTAGACATATGCTTAAGTACCTTGATGAATTGAAGCCTGTAATTGCCTGCAGTTGTTTCTGCTAATTTTGCTGCAAGTAAAAAAAACAGAGTTTTGCCAGTGAAAATCATTGCAGAAATTAACTTTATTTAACATTTTTTTCTCTCACGTTTGTTTTTCCAGCCATAGTTCTAGGCAAAGAGCTCATTAAAGTAGATATGATAAAGAAAATTACATTTTAAACGTAAAATAAATGTGAGGGTTTGGTTTCTCTTCCATTCATTTAGGAAAATCTTTGCTGAAGTATGAAGTGTAAAACTTGGAAAAGACATAGGAGATTTGCTATTTCAAGTAGCTGATACTGTATTTATTGGGCAGAGTCATAAATTGAAAGAGCATGATGATGGATGGAATGAATACAAAAAGAAGCTTCACTTCAGAGGAGTTTTCCAAGATAGGAAGCTCTGCAGTGCTTGCAAGAATTAGGGTCCTGGGCTTACTGCAGCACCCTGTGAAGTCTACAGGAAGATTTACATCAAATTTTGAGAGGTGGATTGAACTGTTACTCCTCACAAACTATCAGCTTCCCCTTTTTTGGAAGAAACCACATACTTGGCAATACCTGCTAAAAGTTGTTATTTTTCAATGGTTCCTAAAAAATAGGATAAGCAATAGAAGAGAAGGGGAAGGAATATAAAAAAGAAATACCTCTATTTATAAACAGAATGAAATCCTTGTAAAGTATGTTACTTAGATCTATTAAGACCTTTATAAACATATTATTAAAAAACACAGCAACTCTAAACAATTTATAACACCACAATTCGCAGCCTTCCTGCCTGATCTAAGGCTAAGGCAGAAAACGGCTGCTGGTTTATGGCTACGGCTTAAATAATTTGCACAAGAGAGATACAATTATCAGTGGCCAAAAGGTGAGAACCAAACAATTTGCTATCCCATCTAAAAAGTCAGTATTCAAGAATTTGCCAAGAACAGATTTTGCTGGTAGAGCAATAATTTTGGTGATCAAGAACTGCATAGATAAGTTGTTAAAAATGCCCACAAAGAACAAATAAAAAAGCATAAATTCAGAAGAGTTTGAGGGATTCTGGTCCCTTATTTTCTGGAAAACATCCTTAAATAACACCTGCGCTAGACTCACACCTGTAAAATACAAACACAAATAGGAA
The DNA here is from genome assembly GCF_964188355.1 of Buteo buteo. Classification (NCBI taxonomy): domain Eukaryota; kingdom Metazoa; phylum Chordata; class Aves; order Accipitriformes; family Accipitridae; genus Buteo; species Buteo buteo. Next base: position 50,029,969 of record NC_134172.1, on the reverse strand, counting down.
TGCTAGCCTACAAATTTCTTCCCTCAGCTGAAGCTGTTGATAAAAAGAATTGTAAAGGCTTTTCAACTCTTCATAACAAATTATTGGGACATCTGCTTTTTTCACTTTCTCCCTGTGACTCCTAACATTTTCTTATATAAAGACAAACTGAGTACAGCTCAAATTTGCCCACAAGGCTTAAAAACATTTAAAATATACCCAGAAGGTAACTAGTTCTACTTTTGGAATTATATCCAAGGGTTCTGAATAAAATTCATGTTTGTGGATAAAACATGCACCCGGCTCCCACTGGGATTATCCACCAAAATAAAACCACTAGCTTCAAAAATAATAGAAATAGCTACAAAAATCACAGTGTGATTTGAAAAAATTGTTTGGGGGGGGAAGGTTAACCTGACCTTATATATGAAAAAGAATAACTACTACTTCCTTCGAATTGCTGTCGCAGGAATTCACCATCAGAATTCAAACCCCACTCCTGAATCACACAGGAGAAATGTGAACATGCAATAGGAGTTTTCAGGAATAAGTACTTATAAAATGAATACAATAAGAAAAAAAGAAAGGGGGTGGGGGGAACTGTTCTGTAGTAGCTTAACCTGCTTACCCCTCCAAGATTACCTAGCAGAGGTAAATATGTTATTAATCTAACACAAGTATGACTTCACCAAGCATACATTTCAAACCATATTCTGTGCTCCTGAGAATACCCTTCCACTGCAAGTCCTCGTACGTGTAGCTATGTAACACACAAAGTATTTATCACTGCAACATACAGTCACTTAATAATTACCATTTTGGGTTAAGATTCTTAAAATACCTTTTAGAATGATTACGGAATAAATCTGTTCCACTGGATTAAAAATCTACAAAGAAATACATGTCATTTCATTGCTACTATATTAACTCACAGTTTTCCCTTGAGAAAACAAAAGAGGAAACTAACCTGATTTTCCACTTTAAACTATGTTCTCTGAGCAACTGTAGTGTTAAAATTTCTGCCAACACAATCATTGCTTCCAATTTTACCCTGAAGCTATGACCATTCATGACCACAGTTTGTTAGAATGATACAGTGAACTTTAAACTTTTAAGAAAATGCCACAAACAAATCCAAATAAAGTAAGAATGCACCTGCTTCTATACTTAATTCTTCTCTGCATTTGGTGAGGTTGTCGAGTCCTCTTGTTCAATGATAGTCTGAATCACATCCTGGTTTAAAAAAAAATCCACAAATAGTTCCTCAAAAATCTCTGGGTTTTTATTTCAAAACTTTTGTAACTAAACAGGGTTCAACCCCTGCAATAACTCTACAGATTGTTTCCACCCACACAAAAAAATCCCATCCTACTTACTGTACAATTTATACTCAAAATGTGTAACACTATTTTGCAACTGAAAACAAAATCAACAGTGTGAAGAAGTGTAGAGTTCATACTAACTCTAGAGAAAACGAAGCCCAATATATCTTGTTCAAATGGTAAGTGAAATCAGAAAAGCTCACAAGGAACAGGAGGGGAAGTTCAACCTTTAACTGAACTATTACAAATGGCAAAAGTAAATTTAGGGCCTTGAGGGGGTGAGAGAAGAGAAGGATGTGAGGGTTGAAATCCTGCAGCAGTTTTACAGTAGGTTTTTACAATTCATTCACTTCCAGATGATGAAGAGCAACTTTGCAGACAAGGCAAGAGCACCTGAAGAGGAATACAAAGATACTCTCACTACAAATTTGTCATCTTTTCTTACTCCCATTAATGAAAATCAGAGATTAAATAAGAACTCATAAAGGAAAAAAAATCAAGCATTTTAAAAGCCCTCATACTAGCCCATCTATGACCAAACAGAAAATCACCTTCTTTGGAACATGTTTTCCTTTATTCTAAAATATTTTCATTAACACATTGAGTTCCAGAACCTACAGTATTTCTGTGCACCCCCACATCCACACTAACAGAGCCCCATGCAAATAATTACTTTTCCTGTTTACGTAAAATAATTATGCAGGATTTCCTGAGAACATGATTTTCAAATTAGGGACAAACCAAACTGAAGAGTCTCTGTTTCCTTTACCACAGGAAATGTAGTGGATTTGGTTTTAAACTCAATTTATATATATCAATTAAAAAGCTGGAAGTTCTTATCTGTGACTGAGTTGTGGCAACTTTTGAAAGTTGGGGAAAACAATGCTCTAACAAGTATTTAGCTGTTGAAAATATCTTTTAGAAATGTTAAGTTTAATAGCTCTCTAGTGCATGTCTGGGATTTCTTTGTAATCTTCTTGAGCAATGTGTAATATTTTGGCAAAATCCCAAACCCACTCGGTTAGTAGTAGTAGAGAAAAGGAAAGGCTATAAAGTGAATTTGTTGTCTCTTTTTTTTATTAGTTTTAGAACCTTTAAACATAAAAGAAATCTTGCTTTACATTAACTTCACCCTGTTGCTGCATTCCAGAAATTTAGTGCAGATTTACATGTGCTCCATATGTATCTTTCCATATCTGCCCTACCTGGCCTAAGCAATTACTGTGCATGTGCTGACCAGCTGTGAAGAAAGAGGGAGGGGGAAGGGGAAAGGGGAAACAACTGAGCTTTGGACTTGGAAAGCAGAAAGCTGAATTTCCTGGCTTACCCTGTGGCCTACTTAATGTCTTTGGTCAGGTGACCAAAAGAGGCAAGTAAATTACACAGGAGCAGGCACTGGATGTCAGACAATAGATTATAGCCACACTATATTCCAATTTCCTTTTCTGATCAGCATAGCATCAATGTGCACGAGCTACGTCCTAGCTAGGCAAATTTTTATGGTTGCTTCTTCACATGCTTCATTTCCAAGAGAAGCAAGTATGATGCTGCAGTCCATATTTTCCTTCTTGTTTTAGGAACTCGGTATTCTTAATTTTATTGATGAATTAATCTGAAAGGACAATATTGGCCTCAGAATGTTTCCCTTACTACTTACATGTGATGTAAAGCAATACAGCTCAATGCAGTATGATAACAACAGATAAAATCACAGTTACATGTAATTGCACGAACAATGATAAAGAATTTGATTTCTTATAAAGTGTATTTTCTACATACTGAAAAGAGGTTTTTATAATCAATCCACTAGTTTTTAATGCTTAACTTCCATTTGCAGCAAGATATTTTCTGTAAGTGAATATCAAATATTGGCTACATGGAAGTTACAGAATTAAAGAAAAAAAATGTATAGTTTGCTTCTGAGTTTATTCTTAGTCTTTAGTACACATATTAGGAAAAACAGAGAACTAGAATGACAGAAAACAAATTCTTAACTTCTAGCACTCAAATTATCACTTCCAGCATCCCTTTTCCTTTAAAACATTTTTCCTATTTTATTTTCTATTGGTGGTTGATATTCATAAAGTATACACACAGAATTACAGGGAAAAAAAATTGTAATACAAATTGCTGTTGAGCAGGAAAGCCTAGTCCAAATGGCATGCAGATATTTTTGCCTCTTTCTTTTTCTGGTTACTTGTCTGAAGGGCATAGCTCTTACCTGGTATTTTAAAAGTCCCATCACATGCACTGGCAGTGTTATAATTTCAGATTTGATGCTTCCCAGGGATAGCAGAGTTTTAGCTCACCAGCTCAAAAAAGCAGCTGTCTGCAATATGGGTTCATCTATTCTCTCAGTCTTTTCTACTTCAAATATTCTTTTTAAAAAAAAAACAAACTGTGCTAATCCCTCAACAGTAAAAAGCAGCACTATGTTAATTCACATGTGGCAAACACAGCATCTTCCCTGCCTGAGCTAAAACTGCCATCATACCATTACTCAATCACCAACTGTTGCCAGTTCCACTGCAGCCACTTTCATAATGGTTCCGGAGACATTCAGTCTGCGGTATTTCTAATTCTCATTACAACTCTTTTACATATATGTTTTAAGACATTCTTGGAGTGCGGCATCAGAACAACAACTACAATGGATTTGAATAGCATTTTAAATATAGCGGACATGAGGTTTGTCTCTAACGGCCTTTCGGACTTGTTAAAGGCCTGCTTATCCACTAGAAGTCATGAGTGCAGAGCTTGGAAGCAGGGTTATCAGAAATGTTTTTGGGGTAGGGATGTCAAGGGGAGCATCTCTTGCTGGAATTACAGCAGATGGTACAGTGAATGATTACACTATGCCAAGCCACATATTCAAAATCACTCGGATCTCCCAAAAAATTTAAGGTTGGCTTAAAAGCCATGAGATGCTCTAAAACAAAAACAATCAGTATTTTTCTCTTTCAGGATTTTTGGAGCTTCAGGGAGAAGCTGCCTTCCGTTCCAAGTCCTGATGAATTGATACATTACCGATGAGTCTGGTGAGTCTGATATATATTACCAAAAAAATACCATTTACATCCAGACAGTAAAGTGTCACTAAATCAAGAACAGGGTCTTGATTCCCTCAAGGAGCTGAAATCAAAGATGCAAAAAACAAATAACTGAGTAGGTTTTTATTAAAATGGCGGGCAGAAAAACACAAAGCCTAGCATGCTGCCAAATCAACTTGGGTGACTATGTGAAAGAGTCAGCTGTCTTCCTTCTTTTTCCACCAAAGCAAGTTTTGGAACTCATAATATAGGAGAAAAAGGGGGCAGGAAGGCAGGAATCAGAAGACTGGTAAAAGGACACAGAAGACATCAATTTTTTATGAATCTCATTATTATTATTATTATTATTATGCCACTCATGCTTTTCAGGACCTAGTACGCTAATTTAATGCTAGGCAAGGAGATAATTGGTACATCTGTCAATATTTAAATATCAGAACCTCGTTTCCACAAAGTTCTATTTCATAGTTAACATGCTGTCTATCCAGTGTCTTAAATTCATCACATTATTGATTACTATTTTACATAAAACCTGGAACTGGCACATTCCTCAAGAGGGTATTGTTTTAACTTCTATTTCCAGACGAAATTCATTAACTCTAGCACAGAAGTTAATCAACAGGTCTTACATGTCCCTGAAGTCATACTTAACTTCTACTTTTAAAGGATTAAATTGGATTTGAGTGTTAAGTCTTCTGAAGATGCTCAGCACAGTAATCAATGCCATCTGAAACTAACTCATAACCCTCTTGACTCCTATGAACATTCACAATCTCCAAGAGCAGCCCATCTGCCTAGTGTTTACAGTAAGCACTGTGTTACTATTTTAACTGCTTATTATTTGCATTAAAGTAATACCTACTGACTCTATTATGCACTACACAAAGATATACTCAGTGAACTCATTAGCAAAGGAACAGTACCACACCAACGTGGCAACCTACAGGTGAAACTTGGGCTAGATTATGAAAAAGCAGTGTTGAGAGTGTACTTCTGAAAACCCAGTGTTTTCAAGCGTCATGACCTGCTAAGATTTCCTTTAGAATCCTTGCAAAAGAGTCTGAGGAAGCTGCACACTAGCAGCTTGGGGACAGAAGTGAGATACTAGAGTTTAGAAATGTGCAAACACAGTGACTGGATTAAAAAAATAATAATAGTAAAATCAAGCAAATTCTATGTCAGCACTTACCTCCCAGAAAGACACACATGCATCCCCCCAAAACAACCAGAGAATGGGTAGCAACCAATATTGACTTGCAAAGTACAAGCATTAACTTAGATGTCTTCGCCTGTGAGTCTACAGCAACGGACAGTACCAACATAAATAAGGCCATATGAGAAATGGGGTTTCCAACTGATTGGGTATCACCCAAAGGACTTATGAACTATTTGTAAACATGAAAGAATACTATCAACTGTTCATGGATCACTTCAATATTCTCATTAATAACCCAGATACTGAAAGAAAGGATGTACATCAAACTTGAAGATGCCACAAAACTAGAAGGAACTGCAATACTGGGCATACTGGATAGAACTGAAAATGTTTGTAACTAACTGGGAGATGAAGTCTGCAAGCAAGAGGATGAAATTCAGTAAGAAAACTCAAGTGGAAGGTTTTAGAATTAGGCATGAGTAATTCACTCATGTGAATAATACACATACAAGAGAAAAGGATCAAGAATTTACATGTTTCACAAACTGAATTAAACAAAGGCTCCTTTGCAACAGCAGGGTAACATTAAAGTGCCATGAACACACAAGATTAATGAAATAATCTTTCTGTTGCACTTCAAGATGATAAAACTGGAGCTGGAGTAGTGTACTACATTTGGTTCTGGATGCCACAAAAATGGTGTGTTCCAAACAAAAAAAAAAAGTACAGAGAATAGCAGTAAGTTCTGGAAAGCGTGATCTCAGGGAGAAGGCTAAGCAAACCGGGAATCTTCAGCTGAGAAAAGACTGAGACATACCAGTCCATAAGGCCATAAAAGACTACTGAAAAGAAGAATGAATCTGGCTTCTCTGTTAGAAAGCTTTTCCTAATGTCTCCTCTGACTCTTCCTAGCTGTAATTTAAACACTTCTTGCCTCGTGTTCCACTGAGATAATGAATAGCGAAACACTAAAATGAACTGCCTGGGGGGTTGTGGAGTCCCAGAACAAGTCAGGCAAGTATCTATGGAGAGCAATATTGTTAAAGATGATCTTACATGGAGAAGGGATAGCCCTGTCCAAGACTGTTTTTCTATGACTGGTCCTTGCTTGCAGCATTGAAACTAGCTCACATACTTTTACATTACACTGTTCAATGCCATGCAATCATACCCTGAAAGACAGGAATAATTTCTTTTAAACTGCCTATGAACAGCTTACTATTTAAATAGACCAAACAGGAGAAAAGTAGAAGGAAGAGGTCAGCTTTTTTACAGAGGAGGGGCACACAAAAGTGGCCTACTCAAATCACAACAGCAGCAGTCAAATCTCAAAGCATAGATAGAAATGTGATAGGAAATACAGCAGTAGAAATTCTAGAAGTAACTACCACTCTGTTACTTGCTGCAAGCTTGAAATGGTGATTTCAAGAAACTGCTCTACCTTGTATTAGAAATGGATTGCGAGCACTCACCCAAAAAGCAGCATCACATTAAATGAGGTTGCAACAAGCACCCAAACCAGAAATAATATAGCTATTTTGCAAGCAAATGCAGAGCTACATTTCTGAGTTTCAGTGCAATCTCTTGACCAGAAATCACTTATATTATCTTTTCAAATCTGACAAAGGCTTATAGCATGAATGTTTGAAGAACCTCACACAAGATGCACAGGAAACCACTATAAAAACCACCGACATTCTCAGTTGCTTTCAGCACCTGGTACTTGAGAAAAGAAACCATTTAACTGTTTTCTCCTCATCATTATTACTCAAAACTGTTAAATGGCAGGAAATAAAATTACTTCAGAATCTCCAAGGAGTTTGAAAAGGTAACAGTGAAAAGATAGCATAATTATGCATGAGTGCTAAGAGGTATCACTAATAACATTCTCTTAAATGAGCTACCTGATCAGATTCTTAATACATGGAACTCTGTTCCTGCCCAAGGCCCTCCTCCTTGTTCGTGGATTAAATACATCAGTAAAAACTGTATCTGTTAAACACTTCCCAGATTCTTTCATGATTCTGACAATCATGTGATGCTCATTTTTGCTTCTCATTTATCCTCCAACTTTGACAAATTGGTGAATGTAAACTGGGTATGTAAAAATGGGTAACATCAGGAAAATCAAGTGAAATCCTAGAATTACTTCAAAACATTCACTCCTATATTTAAAACGCTCAAACAAAATAACATACTGTAAGCTTGTACACAAAAGAGGAAGAAATTATTCGTGGGTTTGTGGAAGCACTAAAATAAGACTCGGGGTCCATTGTTCTAAGCCTCAAGCTAAATTAAAATGCAGTCTCTGCCCCAATGAGCTAAATTTATAACTTGTGTGTACTACAAAAGGCTTTGTTGCATTGTTACAACTATTATTCATGGTCAAAACTCCCTAGTCATTATCATAACCGCATACGCCAAGGATACATTTGACAAGGTCAAAAAATTGTCTCTGTTTAGAAGAGACATTATCATACAGACTAACATTGGTATTTATAATATTTTATATTCCTTGTCTTTATGTTAGGTTTTAACTATGTTACATAAATTCAAGTAATGCTTCTCACTTGAAGTCACATCAACTTCCTAATTGTTTATTATTATGGCCATTCCACATGACAATGGATTGTTCCAAGGCAGAATCACAACTAATATTAACTGACTGCATATCCATTGGACAGCAAATTAAAGGTTAACCTTGTGTCTGTTTTTTTATTTTTATCTAGCAAAGAATAGCCTTTCTACTAAGATAATTTAACTTCTACTCTTTACCTTGATAGTTTTCTAAAATATAAAATAAAGAAAATATAAAATACAAAATACGAAATGCAAGTTGGGTCTTCCTTATCCTTACAAGACAACATTTTGGAATCCCAGACTTCACCTACCTAGAAACACTCAGAAGAAGAAAGATGACTAACAATGTAAAACTAATGTGCAAAAGTTTGAAAAGCTCATTAAACTCGCACATGGACATACTCATTCAAAATTAAAGTGCCCTAAACTTTCTGTAGCTGACATAAATCAAGATCACGGTCAGACCAATTGCTTTGGCTGCTGCTACCTCAGATTCACAGGTCACTCCAGCATTGAGTGACTTCACGTCTGCAGGTTTCACTAGATCGGGAGTCATCAGTGAAACTATTCTGTAAAATGATGCATGGTGAAACAAAGCAAAAACCATGGAACACAGACAAAGGAACCCCAAGAACTTTTTAATAGTAAATCAAACTGAAGCTGTAGCTGGTAACTAATCAGCAAAGTTTAGGCATAGAGCTATGTGCTGTTCTCCTACCCTGGCAGCTGAACACCTGAAAAGAAGGAAATACAGCAATGCGATGCTGTTAAAAAATGAAAGCAAACTATTCTCAGGTGTTTTAACAGCATGTGAAAGCTCTTCATGTTACTCAGAAACATGAAGATCTCACCTAAGGTACTCACTAGATCTAGACACACCACTTGAAGAGGTGACCAAAGTGGAAATCATGTCAGAGAAAAACAAAAAATACAAGAGGTTTAAAATACATAAATGAGCTGGCCTCACACAAACCAGAAAAGAGAACACTGTAGATGAGCTCTATGTATACTTTATGTATGTAAAATCTTGCTATAGACAATATGGCAACCAACTGCCATAATACATCACTAACTATATAGCCAAACACCTTTTCCAAAATCCAGGCTCTCCTTATTGAAAATGGAATTATTTCTTTTCCTCCGCTCAGTGAGCATGGAGAACTAACTAAGCAAGACTGTAGCAACCATTTCAAAACTTCTGGTGTTGAGAAATTGGGACAAACATCTGTCAAAACTATCCTAGATAAGTGAGCAAAGGTGAGGTTATAGACTAGTTAAAACTGGTTGACAACCCCTTGGGGATACAGATATAAGATCAATTTCTCTAGCTTAATTTGTACTGTTACGGTGAATTCCAGTCAGCAAATATTGTGGTTTAGGTTATAGTCAGGAAGTATGTTTTTGTCAAAAAAACTTTATCTCTCACCTTCACCCTTATCACTCTCAATACAACTGAATTAAAGTCTTGTAGCATAAGTCCTGCTTACCTCAAAAAGTAAGCAAATCAAAACAAATTCAGTAATAATAGGGGTTTAATAATAGACAAAGCCTTAGATTGCAATTTCTCAGTCTTTTTTACCATCAAGTTTTATTAGTGAGAGTATTGGTAAAAGTACCTGTTTTAGCATCATGCAACATTATATCTGAATGTAGCCAAGGGCATGAGAAACAATACTAAAAAGCACTGCAATTTAAAGCTTATTTTCGTAAGTAGATTTAGCATTTAAAACGTCAATGTTTTAGTAAGGCAACAGGACTGAGACTTCTTAAGTGCATATGTCATTTCTGAAAATAGAATAGAAGCTCTCAAAAATTCTGCCCTTCCAATTAAATTCCCAGAAGCTGCCTGTGTACTGGAGGACCACAGTTGTTACTCCAGTGGAGCTAAGCTTATTGTAGCAGTAATGAGATATTTTTAGAGGAAACAACATAGCCCATGCCAAATTTATTATACATCAGTGGTAGGAAATTAACTTAATAACTGAATTTGCATGGTATGTCAGCTCACTGTGGAAAGAAAGAGTCATCCTGAAAAGTAGCAATTGGGTTCTACACTACACCTTTATGAAGTAGAACTCAATACCAAATACATCTAGAGATGCCAAACAAGCTTCATAAACTCCACTCAGAGATTGATCCACTCTGTGAACATCTTCACAAGGATATCATAAGCTCGCCCATCAAAAAAATGAGAATAGACAAGATTTATATAGCAACTCCATTCATTAAACTAGCTCTGGATAGTCACGTTTCAGAGTTTCATGGTGACAAAGCACAGACCTCAAACAGATGCATTAATTGTGAGCAGAAATGCAATTCTCATGATGAGAGAAGAAAGAATGTTGCAATGAGATGTGGGGAACAAGCATATTCTAGGGAAGTAAATGCTATGTGAAGTGTTTTACATTCTTGAGGACAATAAGCAAAAGAGTTAAACAGTTTCAAACACTGCTATGTTTCTGATGGCAGATGGTTCCCTTTTGGCTGAACCGTGGTAAAGGTTCTTAACCAGGTCTACAAGTACAGCAAACCTTCACATTGCTGAAAGAGAAGCATCACTCCATTAAAAGCAAGTTCATAAGCAAGTGTTAATCCCCATGCAATGCAGCATTTATCATTTTTCATGCAAGCGCTCATTCCAAGAGGATTATCACTTCCCCATCCTGCCCTCTGGCTGACTACACAGGGCAGAGAAATTCTTTATTCCATATGGAAGGGGAGAGGGAGGTTGGAGGAAGCTGTGATCTCTAGCTTCCAGTTTTGCTGTAGCTACTCCAAGTTGAAAGTGGGAAAGAGCACAGGCCAATGTTGCAGCAGTTGCTCTTCAATGAAAGTATAGATATGGCTTCCCAGAAGCTGTCTAGCAATTAACACATCTCATACTACAAAGATGGGGGAGGGAGGCAGGGGGTGCAAGCACTCTTTGCTAATATCTGTACAGATCCTACCAACCCACCTGACTGCTCAGATGCACCTTTGATTTGTCCACACACAGAGTATTTCATTTAAGCTTGATTAAAGTGATTCTATTTGAAATGCCTCAGATTATTAATAAAGTGACACAAATCAAGTACTGTAAGCACAGTTCTACAGCTAAGATCTGTGAGTATGTAAATCCAATTGGGTAAATTTATGAAATTTGAGCCACCTTTCCTAATTAGATATGTACTTTTCTAAAGAACTGCCCTTTGAGGTGTAAAGAGCTTAGAAAAGAACATTATTTTAGGTGGAATTACATTAGTTACAGGATACTTTTACTTCCCTTGGGGGCATAACGTCCTTACCTCTATACTCATGTCTCCCCTTACAGAACAGTTGCAGACTACGCACAGCTCACCTGGGTGCTCTTATGTAACAGATCTACTCATGGAACAATGTAATTGTAGGGAAAAACATGTAAAGACAGAAGTTCTAGACTAAATGGTATGTCAAACCCATCACAGAGACAATCAGAATATTATTTTGTAACATGCCACACATATATAAAATCAAACCCACTGCATATACACAAAAGCAGCTAATAATGCTGATAATTTGTATCTACCATCCCACATAGCTCCTTAGAAATAAATGTTGCAACAAAAACTGGATTACATGAATGACATCTAGTGGACATACCCTTCCATAACAATCAGTATTTTCCTACCAAAACTGTCATGAGCATCACATAGTAAAAGCAAGCACCTGAACATCAGTTAAACAATGGTAAGAATTTTCCTGGGTTTTTTATTTATTAATTTTTCTATCTTCATAAAGTTAATATCATCAGGTGGACATGCCTTAATCTCTCCTATGCCCCAAGAGTGAATAATTTTTTACCATAAATCACCAAATCCTCAAATTCTTAAGAAAATACAGCTTTAAAAGATTGTGAATACTGCCAAAGTCCCTACTCATTTCAGTCATTTAAAGTAATTCTCTGTGTTTCATTCCCCATTACTGACCAGTAAGAGCTGTTTTGTCCTGCTTGTACAATACCTTGCACAAGGGACTGTGGTGTTTTATTAGGGTTTCTAGCTATGATGGCAATACAAATCACTATTTATATATGCAGGATGATTATGTCAGAAGTCATTGAGTGATACTGCTGCACACAGATTTCCGAGTTCTCTTTCTGACTGTTTAAAAACATGTTTCAGCTTTTGAGTGGCTGCACTGTATAGTTATACAATGACTATGAAATATATTTTCAGAAAAGGAAAAGCAAAGTTTATTCTTCTGCCGATAAGCAGATTAGAGGAAAGCAGTGATCCAGCTACAGCCAACATCTCCTCTACAAGTCCACAGATCCTACTTCTATCACTTTCCAACCAGCTACAATTTGAAGAGCTATCTACTGATCAGGGCTCTGTTATGCTGCCCTTCCTAAGATTTACAATTTGACATGAATATACAGATCTCTAATATTCAGTTACCCTGCAACATGTTTGGAGGCTAACGATGCTGCTGTAAATAATACAAACTAGATCCCTCACCCCAGCAATAGATGAATATGGAAGAAACAATTAACAGCATACATAAAAGACAAATACAACCACTAAATGACACTGAACTTCAGTACACCTGTGTTCTGATCCTAGTTTCATTAGAGTTCTTCTCATGTGACCACAGACAAGTGACAGACTAATAATCTCAACGTACTCCCAGTTTAAATGAGCATAAATACATATATAAATTCAAAACCATTTATAAGTACATATATAAGAACATTTTATGATGGACACAAAATAGTCTGTGACATTTCCCAGGAGGAGATTAAAAATCAGACAGGTCTCAATTATCAGCTACCATTCCTTAACAATAGTTGTGATTATCCATATCTGTTTTGCAAATTCAAAGTATAAGACACATAAAATATCTTGCAGGCATTGCATAAAGTAGCAGGGTGCAGGAGGATTTCCTTCAGGAAAAGAAGTATCAGGTTTTAAATTAAAAATGCATTTCATTTCCATCAGAAAAGGTCCTTTGTACAGGTAAGAAGCTGTCTATTCTATGTGAATATAAGGTCAGCTTCTTTAAAGTGCTGTCTCTGTGACAGGATAGGATATATAGGAATGAAGTTATAACTACATCTCGCATTATACGCCAAGCACGTATCTAAAACTGCCTAAGGCAAACCTACTGATTTGGTTTCCAGACACCTGCTCTGCCCAGGAGAGAGGTTTGACAACTCACTGAAGGACGATCACCAGAAAGGTATCAATATAATGTTGTCAGGTTTGAATAACTAGAATTCATTCCTCATAAACAGGAAGCTTTCTACACTGGTTCCCACAGATGATTACTCTACCTTTTCATTGACTAAAATGGCAAGGAAACAGAATCCCTACTCCAGCACTTCTTACCAAGTGTGGTCACTTATAATCACAATAACACGAAAACGTTTGTGCAGTCAGTAGTTAATCTAGTCATACCACAGTAAGCCACTTCCAAAGAATTTAGTAAGGAAATCTACAGATAGAAACAAAAAGAAAAGAAGAAAAAAAGTCCTGCAAATGATATCCTTATTTTCTTGTTTTACAGAATCCAGGATGACACAGGCCTTTCTGGCTTCTCATTCCTGTGCCTTGTAAGATAAAGACAGAAAGGAAGCAGCTAGTTAAAAAAACAAACCTGTAGGTAAGTAGTTCAAGGTGATACACTAGGCCACTAAAGTATCTGGGAGATTGGGTATTCATCATATGAGTTAAGACATGTGCCTTGAGGATGGCCAAACTGTTCTTTGGAAACTGAAACCGTACAGTGTGAGAGAGCACACTTTTCTGCACAAAGTTTCTATTCAGTTGATCTGTGAATACGTTTAATTTTCATGTCAAATGGGCAATACTTTCAGCAGTGATATTTTACTGCTCAGAACAACAATATAGGACAACGGGCCCCCATGGCAGTCTAAATAGTCCAGGTGAGTATTATGGAGATAAGTGTCCTGGGTTCAGCTGGAATAGAGTTAATTCTCACAAGAAGCTGGGAGAGGGCACAGCCAGGACAGCTGACCCAAATTAGCCAAGGGGATATTCAATACCACATGATGTCATGCTCAGTATATAACTGGGGAGCAGGCTGGGGGTGGGAGGAATAGCAGCTTGGGAACAAGCTAAGCATCAGGTTCCAGGTGGTGAGCAATTACATTGTGCATCACTCACTTTATATATTCTTTTATTAGTATTACTGTTGTTATTATTTCTTCTCTCCTTGTGTTGTCCCAGTAAACTGTCCTTATCTCAATCCATGGGGTTCTACCTGGTTTTTTTTCTTCCAGTTCTCCTCCCCACGCAGGGAGGAGTGAGCAAGCAGCCACATGGTGTTTTGCTGCCAGCTGGGGTTAAACTACAGCAATGAGGTTCACAAAGTCAGAAGGGTCATCTTGCATTTCCTGAGTCTAGAACTCCCCCAGAAAAATCTGTATTTTACTTCTTGCCTGTGCGTAAGTTCCATCCTCTCCTAGACTGAGCCATTACAGAGCAGAAATACTTTCTTCCATAACATCCATTTTGGACTTATTTAAGGAGAGTTTCATGCACAAAACAAAACATTGCAAATGATCCAAGTTCTATCCTTGTTGATTTGGATTCCAAGACACATTAACTGCAGAATTATCCCAATAAAATCACATAAAGAGAGAAGAGAAAATGACTACACTTCACCATTCTTGTGTGGAATAAGCAGTTTGCAATTTCTGAATGATTGACAGTATTCTGTTGCCCTCTGTAATAAAAAAAAAAAGTCGTTAAAAGTTCTCTGAGATTCTCCAGGAAAAGTTGGTGCACACTGTGCCTTTGTGTGAAAAGCATCTCTGCAAGATAAATCAGGTAATTCAGGTAAGTAACAATTTATTGCATTTCTCTGTTCCTGTGACAAGTGACATGAGCGGAATTTTCTTTGTAAAACTCCTGGACAGAATGAAACTCCACAAGCAAGAGGTATGAAATGCAGATGCTAAAAATAATGCAGAGATATTTATACCTATGACTATACTCATCTTCCTACTACCTCATACCTCTCACTTCCTTGTGAGCTTATACTTTGGTTTTCATAACACATTTCAACCGCAAGGCCTTTGACACAGAGACCGTTTCCTCATATGGAGGAAATTTTATGCCTAGTACAACATGAAGTTGATGCTTAAAGAATTTAAGTGATGCTCTAATATAAAAAACATTAATGTTGGGTCTGATGATTTATGACAACGCACAGGTCAGTCAACAGAAAACATAATTGGTTAAAATAATAATTTTCCTGTCTTGTGGTTTCAACTTCTGCGCAGAATAGTTATGCCCTTTGTGTATTCTGAAAATATATTGAAGAATACTTGAGAAAACCCTGTGAGTCTTAGGATCGAATCTGGAACAGAAATAATATCATATTCATTGTGGGTGAAGATATCTGTAAGAACTTGGGTTTCTCAGTTTTTAAAGAGACTTTCATCTTTATGGCCTGAGAGAAAACAGCCCTATACCTTTTGCTGAATGTTTGCCTCTGAAAATGCTATCCAGTTGTCCAGGTGTTTGATGGCAGGGTAATAAGCTGCCACAGGAAACATCCTGTAAACATGCAGGTTACAATAAGACTCTCTCAGGAGAATGAATATCCATTCCAAGTGGGCTAATTGGAAGATGAAAAAGTGAATGTCTAGATCTCACGCGTGGTACGGGCAAGACAGCTACATTGCTCAAACCACAAGAATGAGGGAAGACCTAACCACCCCAAACAAAAGACAGTAATACAACTTTACTTTTCAGCAAATTACATAAACCAGATGCTTTTAAGCCTCTGATTTCCTCTGGATAATCATGGAGCAGCTGCAGCTAAACAAGGTGTCTCATTATAAAAACTTGTTTAAAAAATTGCACTAAATAAATTTAAGATATAGCCCAGACTCAAGGTTTGTATTTTAACACTTGAAACCAAGCAAATTGGGATCTGATTACATGTAATATCACAGGACCAACCTATTCAAACTACATCACTGATTAAAAAACATATACACTCAAAGTAGATAATTTCTCAAGAAGTGTTCAGCACTCAAAAATCTATTTCTGATTTTGGTTGATTAGAATCTAGAATTCTTCATCTTTGTGGCACTTTGCAAAGTTCACCTCCATTGAAAACCTATGGCAAACCTTTACAGGAACCCTGAAAGACATTGTACACTCAAAAGAAGTTCAAATCCTTTCCTTTGGGTTCTGGTGATGAGCACACAGAACTGAAAACTCAGACATTCAGATGATCATGCCACAAAGTCAGCACATTATCAGCAAATGAGAAAAACTTTAAAAGACTATGAAAGTCTTTGCACATGAAACTTTACATCTCTTTATTAAGAGCTTGTTGCTCAGACCAGAAAAAGATTTTCAAAGGTGCTACACATCTTGGTAGTTTCAGGAAAGAGAAAACCCATCTGCCCATTAATGCTCAATTTTTATGTTTTTAAATACAAGGAAAAGAAAAGTCAACCTAGAGAACACATTTAGGGACAAATTATGCTGCTAGTTTTTCAGTCAAGAAGCAACAGGGAATTCAGTGAAGTTAGAGATATACTCAAAGTTAAATTTGGCCCTGTAAATAGAAAAAAAATTGAGCCATTTGCAAAGATATTCTGAACAAAATTATTCAATTGAAGCTCAACGAAATAAAAGCTACAAGAGCATTCAGTATACACTACTGAATGTGCTAAACAGAGCGCTAGAACACTTACTGTAATAATTGTAGGTAAAAAAGTACTATTTATGCACATAATTAAGATGCTTTCAACATATTTTTATCAGATTAAGTACTCTAGCATGACTCTGATCAGAATTCTGTCACACAGAAAGGTGACATAGATTTACTTAGATTTTGCCTTTTTAATATATATAAAAGGAGATCTCATGTTTACCCAATCTTCCATGATTTAACATAGTCTGGTGCTTTTTTGCAGATTGGAGGCTCTGTATCATTTCAAAGTTATAATTTACTACCTGTGTGAAAACTCAAAATACAGCAGATGAAAACAAAATAAAGTTGAAGAAAAAAAAAAACCCAACAGTTTGCTACCACATACTTGTTCTGAAATACATAGAAATT